>NW_012134969.1:574718-575467 GCF_000956105.1 Propithecus coquereli
AAGACCCAGAGTTAAGAAATTTTCAAGACAGAGCCTAGAATTGTTGGCTCACGCCTATAAATAATCCTAGCACTCTGCGAGGCTGAGGCAGTAGGATTGCTTGAGCTCAGGAGTTCGAGAACAGCCTGAGCAAGAGTGAGACACCATCTCTACTATTAATAAAAATAGAGAAAAAATTAGCCTGCAACTAAAAATAGAAAAAATTAGATGGGCTTGGTGGCATGTGCCTGTCGTCCCAGTTACTTGGGAGGCTGAGGCAGGAGGATCACTTGAACCCAGAAGTTTGAGGTTGCACTGAGCTAGGCTGATGCCATGGCACTCTAGCCCGGGCAACAGAGTGAGACTCTGTCTCAAGAAAAAAAAAAGGCATTTATCAGATCTATGGCTAATATCATACCCAATGGTGAAAGATCAAGAGCTTTCTCACTTAGATCAGAAATAAAACAAGGATGCCTGTTTTAACCACTCTATTTAACATTGTACTGGAAGGTCTAACCAGAGCACTTGGGTGAGAAAAAGAAATATAATATATCCAAACTGGAAAGAAGTAAAATTATATTTTTTTGCTGATGATATGCTCTTTTATATAGATAATCCTAAAAAAATCAACAAAAGAGCTATTAGTGCTAATAAACAAATTCAAAAAGTTGCAGGGAAGAATTTATGAAGAAGACCCCAAAGGCAATCACAGCAACAACCAAAATAAATAAATGGGACCTGATCAAATTAAAAAGCTTCTGCACAGCCAA
>NW_012134969.1:576332-587806 GCF_000956105.1 Propithecus coquereli
AAGAATAACATCTATTGGATGTCGGGCAGGGAGGAGGGGGGAGGGGGGAGGAGGGGACGGGTATATGCATACACAAAGAGTGCGATGCGCACCATGCGAGGGATGGACGCACTTGAAACTCGGACTGGGGGGGGAGGCAAGGGCAACATACGTAACCTAAACATCTGTACCCCCATAATATCCTGAAATAAAAAAAAAAGTTGCAGGGTACATACAAAATCAACATGTAAAAATCAGTTGTATTTCTACGCACTAGCAATGAAAAATCTGAAAATGAAAGTAAACAAACAATTCCATTTAAAATAGTCTCAAAAAATTAAGCATTAGTTTAACCAAAGAGGTGAGAGCCTTCTACAGAAATTATAAACTATTGCTGAAAGAAATTAACGAACATATAAATAAATGGAAAAACATCCCATGTTTATGGATTGGAAGAATTATCATTGCTTATCATTGCTTGAAGTATCAAGTCAGTACTTTCCAAAGCATTCTATAAATATAATGCAATCCCTAGTATTTTATTCAAAAATGTAAAAGCTAATCCTAAAATCATATGGAATTGTAAGGGTCTCTGAATAGCCAAATGAATCTTGAAAAGGAAAAACGAAGTTGAAAGACTTGTAATACCCCATTTTAAAATTACTACAAAGTTATGTTAATTGGCTGGGTGTGATGGCTCATCCCTGTAATCCTAACACACTGGGAGGCTGAGGCAGGAGGGTTGCTTAAGTTCAGGAGTTCCAGACCAACTTGAGGAAGAGGGAGATCCTGTCTCTACTAAAAATAGAAAAATTAGCTGGATGTGGTGGTGCTTGCCTATAGTTCCAGCTACTTGGGAGGCTGAGGTAGGAGGATGCTTTGAGCCCAAGAGTCTGAGGTTGCAGTGGGGTTTGATGATGTGACTGCACTCTACTCAGGGTGACAGAGCGAGAATCTGTCTCAAAAAAAAAGCTACATTAATCAATATTAATCAATACTGTTTGACAGTGGTATAAAGATAGACATACATGTAAATGAAACAGAATTTAGAATCCAGAAATAAACCACACAATTATATTCAAATGATTTTGACAGGGGTGCCAAGACCATTCAACAGGAAAGACTATTGTCTTTAACAAATGGGGTTGGAAGTACTCAATTTCCACATGCAAAAGAATAAAAAGTTGGACCCAAGCTTATATACCATATATAAAATTAACCCAAACTTGTCAAGACCTAAATGTAAGAGCTATAATTAAAAAATTCTGTGTAGAAAACATAATGATAAATCTTAATGACCTTGAATTAGGCTTTAGATTCTTAGCTATGACATCAGAAGCACAAGTAACCAAAGAAAAAAAATTGATAAATTTGGACTTCATCAAAACTAAAAACTTTGCACATTAAAGGACACCATCAACCTAGTGAAAAGATAATCTTCAGAATGGAAGAAAACATTTGCAAATAACATATTCAATAAAAGTCTAGTATCCAGAATATATTAACCACTCTTACAACTTAACAACAAGAAGACTAACAACCAAATTTTAAAAAATGGCAAATTATGTGGAATAGATAATTCTCCAATGAAAATACATCAATAGCCAATAAGTACTTGAAACGATGTTCAACATCGTTAATCACTAGTGAATTGCAAATACAAACTATGATGAAATACCATTTCACACCCACTGTGACCACTTTAATTTAAAGAAGTGGAAAAGAAATGTCCCCAAGGATGTGGAGAAATTGAAACACATGTACATTGCTGATGAAAATATAAAATGGAGGACTGGGAAGGACGGCTCATTTGTAATCCCAACACTTTGGGAGGTGGGGTTCAGAGGATAGCTTGAGGCCAGGAGTTCAAAACCAGCCTGGATGACACAGGGAGTCCGGATCTCTGCAAAAAATTAAATAAATTAGCAATTAACTGGGTGTGGTGGCCTGTACCTGTAGTCCCAGCTACTTGGAAAACTGAGGCACGAGGATTGCTTGAGCCCAGGAGTTTGAGGTCACAATGAGCTATGATTGCACTATACTCCAGCCTGGGCAACACAGTGAGACTCTGTCTTAAATATATATATATATATGTGTGTGTGTGTGTGTGTGTGTGTGTGTGTTTGTGTGTATAAAATGGTGCAGCCACTGTGGAAACCAATTTGGAGTTTCCTCAAGAAGTTAAACAAAGCATTACCATATAACTCAGTAATTCCACTTGTAGATATATAACACAAGAATTGAAAACAGGTATTCAAGCAAATAGTTGTACACAAATGTTCATAGTAACACTATTCATAATAGCCAAAATGTAGACATAACCATAAATGTCTTAGCCTATGTTGTGCTGCTGCAATGTAATACCTGAGAATGGGTAATTTATAAATAACAGAGATTTATTTCTTATAATTCTGGAGACTAGGAAGTCCATCGTCCAGGGACTGGCATCTGAGGAACACCTTCTTGCTGCATCATCCCATGGCAGAAGGTGGAAGAGCAAGAGAGGGCAAGACAGAGAGGGAGGGAGGGAGGGAGAGAGATAAAGAGAGGGAAGGGAGGAAAAAGGGGGGCAAACTCATCCTTTTATAAGGGATTCACTCCCAAAATAAGGGCATTAATCCGTCATGAGGACAGATTCCTCAAGACCTAATCACTTCTTAAAGGTCCCACCTCCTAATATTGTAACAATGGTGATTAAGTTTCCAACACATGCTTTTTGGAGGGTACATTCAAACCATAACAGTAAATTCCATCTCAATTAAAAAAAAATCACCAGTGACCTCTGAAGGAGAATTGTTAGAGCTAATTGGAAGTAGAAGTGAGATAACTGTAAGTTCTTTGGCAAGTGATTTCTAGTGTTTAAGTCTCAGTTTCCTGCTCTGTAAAGTGAAAGAAATAAGAGTAATATATAGGGATAGTTTAAGAATTTATATAAGATAATGGACAGGAAATATCACATTGCATCAAAAGAATAACTATTTGACAAAATTTTTATGTCATAAGTACTATATTATTGTTGATGAAAAAATAAAAAGAATGGCTAGTGAGGAAAGACAGGTAGTCATAAAAATTTTATAGACTCACCTTTCAGCAAACTTAGTATTAGAGGAAAGATAAAAGAACATATCACAAAATATAGGTAATTGTTTTTGAAGTATAGCTAAGATGCAAGAATATGGATAGCCGTAAGGGGTAGATAGAGTTGAAAGAGAAATTGAAAATGCAAATGAGAGATGAGAAAATTAATGGAGCAAGTTCCAAGAGGAGGTGGAAGTAGATGGTATGATAGGGAGGTTTGGAAATGAGGAAGGACAGTTCTTGTTCCAAAAAAAAGAGAAGGAGAATATCAAAGTTTCCCATGAGGTTGAGTTACCAAGAATTTGTATTGGCCTCAGGTAGTGTGTTTTTTTAATCCTTCTCTGGCTGACATGATTTCCAAGGAAAGGCAAAAAGCACAGAGTTTGGCATTTTCAGGATGGGTGAAGAAAAGAGAAAAGAAATGAAGGAGTACATGTTAGTGAATCCATTTTTTTCTAGAAAATATAAACAATTGATTTCAAGCTGATTAAAGAATTTAATGTAGTCAGATATGTAGTGATGGGTGGGGAAAATAAAGAGCAGTTATGGGTATAAATGTAACAATGAGGAGGAAAGCAGGTTTAGAAGAGGGAGTAAGGAAGTAGAAGTGACCATTGCAGTCAGAGTGGAGGAATTCAGAGTTGAAAACTAGCATTTAGAAAACTTTCAGGTAATGAGGAAGATTTAAGTTAGGTTTCCTCAGTGGGCAATGGATCAAACATTTCATTTTAACAAATATTAACTGATAAATATCATGAGCCAGAAATGATAGAAGGTGCTGCGAGAAGTTCACATAAGAAACAAAAACTATCCTATAATAACTAAAGTCTACTGGGAAACACACAAATAGATGTAACATGTTAATATGCTGTGGAAAGTGTTGTGGTACAGAGTATACAGGCAGTGCTATATATAGGAACACATTATGAGGCTCGCCAGGAGACGTTAAGCTTCAGTGCAGTGTTTTGGGATGATTAAGAAATATTTAGAGTCAGAAAGGATGGGTGTCAGAAAGAATGAGCAAATATATAGAGATATGATCAGTAAGGGTGGGCCAATGGACCTGGATGAGGGAACTACTAGACTTTCAGAACAAGAGAGACACATGTAATCAACTTCTTTTTGGCCACACAAATTCTCTTCATTCCCTTTAATATATCTGAACCTATGCCCATAGCACTATACATACTCGAAACAGTTAGCTTTCAGACCCCAGGAGGCTTGTTCAGTGCTGTTCCCACCAGTTGAGTTTTATGCTTGCTAAGAGTCAGTTGTATTTGTTTCAAAACTAACCTATAACAGTTTTGTTTATTAATATAATTATTGAGTTAAATTGAATAAATCAAAATATTCATTTAAAGAAAGGCCTAAAATGACTGGAATTACTAAGGAACTTTGCAGTTGAATTTGATGTGGGTAACACAACTAGAAATTCTAGGGAAAATATTAAGTAATTGAGAAGCCAGGTTGCTTATCAAATGCCTTGAAGTTCTTGCTCTAATTTAAAGAATTTGAAACTAGAAATCATAGATGCTCTTAGGAATGTCTTGTGAAGAATATTAATCAGACTTTAAACAAGCTGACTCATAGTTTAAGAAAGGGTGATAGGTCTGCATTAAAAGATAAGTAAATAAAAACATTTACATAATTTAAGTTTAAGTATGATGCCTAAAATATGCATTTATTAACAATTTTAATGCCACCCTCTTTAACTGGTTTTTGTAACTGTATGCATCCTAATTGTGTTGGGTAAGAAGCACTTCTATTTTACTAGTACCTGTCCAGTATAAGAACCAAGAGAAGTGAGATAGGTTGGTCAGTCTTGTCCTGGAGGGCTTTGACGCAATATTGAGTAACGTAGCACAGTGCCCTGCACAGAAGTATGATCAATACATATTTGTTGAGTGAAAAAATATAGAGTTTAGAATTTAATTCTCAGGCAATGGCAAGACATTAATGGGTTTTAACAGGTGATATTGTGTTTAGATGGATTATTCTACCTTGTAGAGTGGATAATACATTTAAGGAGTGACAAGGTGGGTGGAAGAAAATGAAGACTATTACAAATACCCCCATGAGATCCAATTACTGCCTAAAGCCAATTAAATTTATTAGGTGTTCATTTCATACATCATACACTTAACTAACAGTTATTGCACAGCTACAATTTGCCAGATTTGGAGTAGGCATTGAGAGTGTATTTATGAATCAGACAGCATGGACCATGTATTTTTACAGTTTTCACCATGGTGTGGAATACGGCGGAAACTTAGTTATCGTTGTAATGCTTTTGCAGGTAATGATGGAGGAGGTGAAGTGTGCCATGAAGACCCACAGGAGGAGAATTTGATAGTGTGATGCAAGGTGAGGGAAGGAAGGCTCCCTGGAGGAAGTGAGCTCTATGATCAAGATTAAAGAAGGAATCTGACTTAACCAAGCCAAGGGAATGAATGCAGAAAGAAGGATCTTCTAGGCAAGGGTTGTGTGAAGATTCAGAGATAAGGGAAAGCAAGGATGAAATAAGCAGAATGGAGTGTGCAGGGTTGTCAATGGGAAGCGGAAGTACTGTCAATAGATAAACATGAATATATTAATATAAGCAAAGGTTTGATAATGAAAGGCAAATTAGCTTTGCTAAGTATTGAGGTCATTAAATATGAAATGCCCAATTTCGAATCAAAATTTAGTTTATTGTATCTCAAACAAGAAGCTGTACAATTAATCAAAGTATGCACCTAAACTATCGACACAGTTTTGTCATCTTAACGGTAGCTGGTTTATGCCAGCAGTGAAGAAGCCTGGAGAGGTAGTGGCAATGAAATTGCCAAAGCCATTTTCCACAACTTGTTGAGAATATTTTTCCTTGCAAGAAGTGGTCCGAAGCCTGGAAGAAGTGACAGTCAGTTGGTGCAAGGTCTGGTGAATACGATGGAGGACAGAGAGTTTCCAAGTCCAGCTTCTGTAGTTTGAGCAGCATTGTTTGTGTGACAGATATGTCGTTCAGTGTTGTCTTTTTTTTTTTTTTTTTTGAGACAGAGTCTCACTCTGTTGCCCTGGCTAGAGTGTCATGGCGTCAGCCTAGCTTACAGCAACCTCAAACTCCTGGACTCAAGCAATCCTACTACCTCAGCCTCCAGAGTAGCTGGGACTACAGGCATGTGCCACCAGGCCTGGCTAATTTTTTCTGTATATATTTTTAGTTATCCAGCTAATTTCTTTCTATTTTTTTTAGGAGAGATGGGATCTCACTTTTTCTCAGGTTGGTCTCAAACTCCTGAGCTCAAACGATCCACCGGCCTCAGCCTCCCAGAGTGCTAGGATTATAGGTGTAAGCCACTGGGCCTGGCAGGTCCAGTGTTGTCTTACAAGAGGATTGGCTGTCTCTATTAACCGATCTTGGCTATTTAATCACAAGTATCCTCATCATTTCATCCAAGTAGTTGCAGTAGACATTCTCTGTAATGGATTGACCTGGTTTCATGAAGTCGTAGTGGATAAACCCAGCACTAGACCACAAAACAGACACCGTTAGCTGTTTTGAATGAATATTCTGTTTTGGACCAAGTTTCCACACTTCATCTTTATCCAACCATTGTTCCAAAACCATTGTAACAACCATTGCAGTTGTCAAAAAGAATCCATTTTTTATCACACATAACAACATGGTGTAGAAATGGTTCACTTTTATGTCATGACAGCAAAGAAAGGCAAGCTTCAAGGCAATTTCCCTTCTGTCTCTCAAATTTAATTCATGTGTAACCCATCAATCTGGTTTCTTTACCTTGCTGATTTGGTCCAATATTGTTGGAATAGTAATGTAAAACCTTGCTTATAATTCATGTGTAGGTTGAGATGGATTTGCTTCTACTACAGCTTTCAACTCATCATTATCCACCTTGGTCCTAGGTTGCCCACGTGGCTCATTTTCAAGATTAAAATCAACAGAGCAGAACTTCTCATATCATGGACGTACTGTGCATTCATTAGCCACATCCTTTTCAAATATTTCAATGATATTTCTAGCTGTCTGCACAGCATTGGTTCCACGACAGAACTCATATTCAAATGTAACACAAATTTTTAACTTTTCCATGGTTTGGCAAAAGTTGCTCTACAAAAAAATTTGAAAAATAATCACAAGCCAAAAAGTGCATTTAAAAGACTGAGGATGTACCTTTACAACAAAAATAAAACAAGAAGTGTCAAAACGAAATGTCAGAGATATCAACTGTCCAATTTAGTACTTAAAGAAATCAGACATTTCATAATTAGGGCTCTATTCTGAAGAACATTAGGAAGTATTGAAGTATTTTAAATAAGTGTATGATGTGATAAATTTCAATTTATAAAGTTCACTCTGGCTATGAAGAGAACAATGGATTAAAGAGCAGCAAGAGCATAGGCAAACATATAAAGATTTCTATATAGAGAGAGTTAGAATCTTACGAATTTGTTGAGCAGGCTGAAGAAATTGGTCTAGCTAAGACCATCAGAAATGACCACATGAGGAGTGTTCAGAAAATAAAGAAATGGCTGCCCAGGGGATCTGCTCTCCTCACACTACCAGCGAAGGTATAAGACAATCAACAACTCACCCTTACTTCCAATAATCCTGCCATTGCAGTTTCCTCTAGCTTGCAGAAAATTGGCAAACACCTATCCACAACTACAACTCAGGGATCAGAAGGCCAGATAAAAACACTGCTTTCTGCTATGATGTTTCTCATCATGGAAAAGGCTAGAAAATGGACACTAAAATTCTACTGTCAAGAACCTCAGACATCCATAGCTTTTCTAGCTTTCCAGAAAATGACTCAAGGGAGAGCAAATACAGTACGTGCCTGTTTTCAGTCTTCTAAATCTCATTATGTTCATTTAACCAAGGGACCCTGATCCAATAAAAAAATGCAAGGGAGTCTGGTAAATGCAGCTTTTAACTTACTAATCCTTCCAATATGAAGAAGGTATAGAAAAGGAGTTAAGTAAGCCAACCAGAGGGGAATAAGAGGGAAATCATGGAAGATACCTAAAAGTCCATTGTAGCATATGTCATGTATTATAATCATGGTTTGAACAAGAATAGTATGAGTAGAAACAATGAGAAGTGGATTCATTTAGAATATATTTAGAAGGTAAAACTAACAGAGTTTACTGGTGCATTTGAATGAAGAGTATGAAGGAAAGAGAATATTCAGTGACAATTCTAATATTTTGAGCATAAGCAAGTGGAAAACTGGAGTGGTCTTTTGCTGAGATGGGGAAATTGAAGAAGCAGAGTTGGAGCCAGGGTAGAAAAAGAAAAGTTAGGAGTTAACTTTTACACATGAAGTTTAAGATGACTTTGAAACGTCTAAGTGGAGATCTCAAAAAAAATAAAACATAAAAGAAAATCCATATCTGAAGTTCAGTGTGAGTGCAGTTGCAGAAAATAAATTTGGAAGACTTAATTCCCCATAGTTTGACATTTAATTGCACAAAAGAAAAAAAATTTGATACTTTTTAGTCTTCATATTTTTAGGAAATCCATTCTCCCTCTGTTTTAATATCAGCTAGTTGTTACAACAATAGTATAATATTCTCTTTCCCAGTACAAAAAGAATGATGTAAATGACATTAAATGTTACACATGAATGAGTAAGATATGGAAGAATCTCCATGTCAGAATGTACCAGAATTTCTAACAACTCATTACTGAAAAAATCAGAGTTATAGGAAAATATAAAAATTATCAAAATCTGACACAATTTAAATTCAGCAAAAGTAAAAAAGAGTTAACAAGTCTCTTGGGGCAGGAAAACTAAAGGAAGATGGTAGGTTGTATATTAAAGTTTCACAAAAGAACTCAGTCAGAAGGCAAAGAAAAAGCTAAGTTCTAACAATGAATTGATAAGAAAAGTCAAGAAAAATCACAATGATTTTATGCACATTGTCCTGCAATACTTACTACAGGACAGGAGAATTTATCAACTCCTGTGATAGATTAAAAGATGGTTCTAGATCCTACTATTCATTTTTTGTGTGTGTTCAACATGTAAAAATAATAAAGATTAAAATAATTTATGGCAGATAATAAAATAAAAGTTCATAAGTCACCCTGTTGCATTTTGCGCTCTGTTACTTTGATTCCATTGCTGTCTGCTTTCCTGTGGCATTATTTATTCAATCTGTTTAGTTTGCTTTACAGGCTGTGGCAGCATCCACAGGGTGGACCTATTGAACCAAGCCGTAATAGATGTAATACATCAATACATTTGAGCTGAACAGCTTTAATTAGGCCTTCCCGGTCATTTCATCAATTCAGTTGAGTACCACTGGGATTTGGATTACACCAAGCCTCCTGTCGAGCATGAGAATTACAACACTCCAGCAAAGCTCCACCAGTCACAGCACAAGGTTAGGCAATCAACGATAATTCACTCAGGGAAGTGCCCCACGCCCAACCCATAAACTTACCCTTATAGTAATATCTTTGAAATACTAAAACCTTTAAACCCAAGTGCCAATTTGGAATGCAATCTCCCTTAAACCCCTCAAAAAGACATATAAAGCTCTTTTTGTGCTCAATAGGAGAGCAGGAATTTACTTCGTTGCTGCTGACACACATGTATAATCAAGTTACCATTTCTGTAGCAGTTATATTGATGGACAAGGATCTATGAAGATGCAAAAACTGTGCTAGGTGTAAAATTTTATGTGTACCATTTCAAATTTCCATAACACACTTGGTTTATACCTTGCATTGTACTTGTCACATGCAGCCCAGAATAAATATGCTGAAGGTAATCTCTTACAGAAAATCTATACAAATGAACATTACAGCAGGGCAAAACCACCTATATTTGGAAACGGATAGACTATTTTGCTGGCAATTTTGGCATGCCTTGTGACTAATTTCCACGTTCAAAGTGACACAGTGGCTAGTATGGTTGGTCAAAATTCAGCTAACAAAGACATTTACATTTATGTACTATAGAACATCCGAATGACAGTCTAATTTCTTTCTTATACAACGTAAACAATGTGAAGATGCAAACTCATCAGGAAAACTCAATGAAGGCACGACATACGCTGCAGCCAGCATACACTACTGGTGTGATCAGGACAGAAAACAGACTGCAATGCCTGACTGTGAACCTGCATCTAGGAAGCAATTAGATTTGGAAAAGAAGGAATGGGTCCAAGTGGATTACACTGAGATCGCTAATCCTCAAATGCCAAGGAACAAATGGACAGATTAATTGGAGACACCACATGCTAGGAAAATTTGTGAGAGGTCTTTACCAGATAATCTAACAAGGTTCTCCTTAATCTTTCTCATTCACATGGACTCTTTCATCCAGCATAAATATTCTGGAAGCCTGGCTATGCTGTAGCCACATCTGTTAACACTCAGCAGAGACTGCTCATTCTGCAGGATCATAAGTCAAGTGGCAACCAGACCAATGGAAGTTTTAAATTATCTATGTTTACTGAAAGGACAAAAGGAAGGTAATGTTCCTTTAACAAATTTAACCTTGTTAAAACTGTTTTAGCCAAAAAGGGGAAAAAAATACATGTATAAAATTAGAACACAGCAAAAGTATAAGTGGTTTTGTTACCTTAAAAAATTAATTAGATAGCCACGAGCTAAGAAAGGCTATGCCGTTTACATTTTAAAATAATACTAGACATCATATAGGTTAATTTGAAATCCTCTCTCTCTCAGCCACAGACAAGAAAACCAAATTAGTCTTAATTGCATCATGTTTAACATGATCATTTAGAAATTCCTTTCTAATCTAGATACTTTTATAGTTATCACATCTTTTCACATGAAACCCTTTTTTTTATTTTACTTCTTTAACCCACGGAATGTTTTCAACTGGGTATTTTTATCTTTGGAAATGTTAAGAGTGATGATACAATTACTCTGATGGGCTCTGCGACTATTCGAGTGTTCACAATGTTTGACTCCACAATATTGTTATTTTTTCACTCATGTACACTGGTAGCAAACACTGTTTTAATATAAAATAAAATGATTAGGTTTGGTTATAGATAGGGAATATAAATTTAATACATGTGTGTTGTTCAAACTGATAGAAAATTACGTTTCAGAGTCCAATAAGTAGTTACAATAATTAATGTATATTATCATATAATTATAATCATGCATATTATGATATAAATATATTATGATTCCTGTTGATGTATATGTTCCTTATTTCCTATTCTATGAAGAGTATATATGTATATATATATAAAAATAATATATAAATGCTTGCTTAGCCTTTATACCCTATCAAAATACTATGTGACTCTTAGAGTATTAAAAAAACTGGAGTCAAAAAAAATAAAAACTGAAGTCATAGTCAAAATCTTAAATTTTAGTTATTTCTCAGACTTCAGGCAGATGAATTAATGTAGAAAAGTATTCT
>NW_012134969.1:588806-599313 GCF_000956105.1 Propithecus coquereli
GCAGATACTTCCTCCCAATATATACTCTCTTTTTATTTAGTCTTTTCCCATATCAATTAATTTTTCCATTCAATTTAATTAAAATCCTTCTGTAAGTATTTGGAGTTTTAAGTCTCATTTCAGAAGGTCCTTTCATTCCAAGATTATAAATGTGTTCTCTTAGTTCCAATCATCTAGAAGCAGAGTCTGAAAGGGGGCTTCTAGTACAAGTGATTTATTAAGATTTCTCTGAACAACATCCTAAGGGCATGAGGAAAGCAGCGTAGGGAAAGGAGAAAGTCTGAGCAAGAGGTTTTTTCAGGGGGTGCCTAGTTAGTTCCATAATGTAAATTATACCACAAAATCTGTCCTGGTTTGAGACAGGTGAGTAGATCCTTCGTATCCCACCATCAATAATTCGTTCCTGGCTTCCTGAGTTGGGGAAAGGCGTAAATCCAAGGAACATCCTGGCCAACTGACACCATTCCACATGGAAAAATAATTCCCCAGAGAAGGCTGAAGGTTTGAACTATTAGCAGCAGACAGTGCAAGAAGTCACCAAATTTCTGGGCAGGGCCCTAACATCTTTTGTTGCAAATTCACTCTGGCATTTTTTTCAAAGAGTTACATAGATGAGTGAAAGAGTAATTTTTAAAGACTTTTTATGAACAGTTTTAAGTTCACAGAAATAAATGATCAGAAAGAATAGAGAGTTCCCATATACCTCCTGTCCCCACACATGCATAGCCCCCTCCATTATCAACAGCTCCTACCAGAGTGGTGCATTTCTGACAATTGATGAACCTACATTGACACAAAATTATCACCCAAAGGCCATAGTTCACATCAGGGTTCACTCTTGGTGTTGTACATTCTATGGGTTTAGACAAATGCATAATGACATGTACCCACCATTTTAGTATCATACATAATACTGTCCTGAAAATCCTCCATGCTCCAAGTATCCACCCCTGCCTCCCCAAACACACATACAATCCCTGGCAACCACTGATCTTTTTACAGTCTTCATAGTTTTGTCTTTTCCAGAATGTCATATAATTGGAATCAAACAGTATACAGCCTTCTTAGCTTGGCTTCTTTCACTTAGTAATACTGATTGAAAGTTCCTTCTTGTCTTTTCATGGCTTGATAATGCATTTCTTTTTAGCACTGAATAATATTCCATTGTCCATGTGTACCAAAGAATAATAGTTTTTAAAAAAATTATGCCTTTTGCAACTTTTTAAGATGTGGCATGAGATATAAATATTTCTTTTTTCTTTTAAAAATAACCATGTGTATCAATAGCATTAATTAAATTACACATTTTCTCAACAAATTCAAAACACGGTATTTACCATATATTAAATTTTCAAATATGCATAGATTAGTTTATAGTTTCTAAATATTATAGTGGTTTATCTATTTTTCCATTATTGTGTCCTTCTCATATGGCTCAATTGTGTTTTTAAGCTTATGGGGAAAGCCCTCTTTCATTATTATTTTTATCCACATCTAGACATTATATCCTTATTCTTTTGGAACAACATATATTGCAATTGAAGTGTTTATTTAGATTAACTTTTATTTATTGCTTACAGTTATGTTGGAAGTGATTCACCTTACTCAGGCAACAAGCAAAACTAAAATTTTTTTTTAAAAGGTCAGTTGTGTGTGGTACTAAGACTAAACTTTGATACCTACACCATGATGAAAGCCCATGCATTACACTACTGTGCCTATTCCTGAGCTTGAGAATTCTAGACTTCAACATTACACTGTTTTATGAGTCCCAACCTAGGACAGAAGTAGTAACTTGCAGGAAACTTGAACAATAGCGGGAAAAATCTCCTAAAAAATAATACTATGGGCAAGAATTATAAAATATATGAGGAAGGCCAACACTATGAAAGATACCCTACACAGAAAACTATCTGGAGGATTCATAGCTAAGAAATTGATGTTGATTTTAAAATTCTATGGACCTTTAAAATATGTTTAGCTATTCCAAGAAGGAATGATAGGATAAATCTCTTAAGCAAGATTATTAATTTATGAAATAAAAAAGGGATCTAAAAGAGAACAAGATAAAAATAAAAAATCATAAAGATTAAAATTTTAATCATTGGGGGAAAAAAACCTCAAATGATTAGTTAAATATGTGACTAGTCACTGTTAAAGATGGAAGTATAAACTGGAAGAGAGAAGAAAGAAACAAATAATAAAAGATAGCATAGTCAGATTTTTTAAAGAAAATCACAATATGAAAGAACATTTAAGAGACGTTCATTTAAGATGAAGTATGAAGCTCCATTAATTTAACATTAATTTTGGGATACATTTAAAAATTAAAATGAAAATAAACTATGACAATAACAAGGGATTTTAGGGGGCTTTTAGTGAGATGTATAATAAAGTCCTTACATAGTTTGAGAGAAGGTTAGAGATAATCTTCAAATTAGACTATGTTAGAAAATATAAATTTAAATATTCAGGGGTACCACTAAACTAATAGGTATAAAGTTCATAATTTCCATGCAAGAGTAGACACTAAGAGAAATGAAAAAACACTTGACCCATCCAACGAAAAGAGGATAATCCAAGATGCAAAGAGAAAGCGATGATAAAAATACATTAAACAAATCAAAAGTCAAAATAAAAGAAAATGATATAAACTTGCCAACAAAAAATTGCTCTTTGGGTGGTGGTGGGTTCGCATATACTGCACTCCTGATATTTCCTTCTATTTCAAGCAACATTTATTAGCATTATACTTCTGGACTCCCTCCATCCCTTTGTTCATTGTTTGGAGAGTTGCAGTCAGGGGCTTGGAGGTTTGCAGCTCAGCCATGTCTTCTTTTCTTTGACTTCGTAATCCAGCTTCCTTTAGGATTTATGTTTTCTGGTCTGTTGCTTCAGGATGAAGTTACATAGCAGTGTGTATTAACATAGGAAAGCCTGTGGTTGTCTAATACCACCTGATATTGAGTAGGTATGAGGTTCAACTCTGAGTTTCAGTATAATGAAGTTCATTGTTAGAGCACACTTGGGCCACATTGCCATATCAGCTTTATAGCTAATAAATATTTTATTTATTTACTTTTTAATATTTTTGTTTTCTATCTAATTTATATTGTTTTTGTTTCAATTAGTGTTATTTTTAAATCCTATGCTGTAACAAAAATCAGAATTCAAATTATTAATTAGCTTAAATATTTTTATATTTAATATCAAATTTGTATTATGGTATACACATTTTTCAATTAGAAAAATTCTCAAGTTTAAGCAAACTCGATTCACTTCACCTTTCCTTTAAATATAACTTCCATGCTGAGCCTCTTTTTTTGGAATAGTAATATCAGGATAAACTTTATATAATGTGCTATGCAATTAAAAAGATCACGATAGATATTTATGAAACGAGCTAGGTATTCTGTGGTGCTTATGACTTTTTCAAAAGCTGTTTACTTTCTAATACACAAAGAAGATATTTTGTCTCTTAAATATCACATTATCTTTTGAGGATGATACAGTTTATTCTAAAAAATTCATCAACTTTAAATAATGGTAGTAGTTTCTAAAAAAGAAAAGCAAAAGCAACCTCCATAATTTAGCTTTTTTGAAAGTTGAACATATGGTCAAGTTTATTGGAAATTAAAAGGGAAACATCTGAATTTGGCTGCATATTATGAGAAATTTTACATTATACTTATTGGTTGGCAGAATCCACTACTTGTCAACTCCAATTTATTCTAAAAATGTTACCTTGCCAAATGCCTGGGTTTTAATTGTGCCCACATTTAGAAATGGAATTCTAATAACAGGCACTGAAATTTTACCATCTCATATATGTGTTATTTATGATGGATGCATTTGTATACTATTTCTTCTGTTTTGCTTGTACTATATTCTCTTTATCTGTTTTTGTATGAGTGGTATAAATGTGGACTGATTCTGGGGAGACTTTGGGTTAATCATATTTTAAGTTCTCAAAAAGCAATTGCATACACCAGAAGTGTAGCATTGCATTTAATAGTGGAAATTCTTTAGCAAAACACTGATAGTAGATATGGCAACTGAATGATGTATTTCTGGAAATAGGAAGATGTCCTAGAAGTAACTTGTGGCTGTTTCTAAAGATTTATTAAAACTAAGCTGACACGCACATCATTGATAGAGGTAATTTTAAAGCTCTTGAAATTCTACTGACCCTAAGATAATGAAACTACCACCTTACACGCATTTATATTCTGTGGCATGGAATGTGGCTAGTGGTATGGAATGTGAAATGCTGTCATTATCTTCCAGAAGAATTCACAAAAGTAACTGAGGGCAAATGCATGGACTCTGAAACACTACAAAGAAGGGTAGATACAGTGCTGAGTACCTGACGAGTGGTATGTTTAAAAACAAACAATAATGATAAGGGATTATTTAGGCAGTTAATAAATCATGAGGCTCGCTGATGCATATAGCCGCATAACTAACACAGATTTCTTAAAAAGTATTTTCTTTATCGTGTATCACAGCAGAGAATTTATATTATGCCCTAAAACAAATCAAATCCAATGCATATGAAAAGTACCGTGAAATGTACTTAGAAGAGCCTTGCTGAGGTAAAGATATGTGCATATTTATGACACAGCCTGCCATGGGCTCCACAAACGAAAGCTCTGCTTATAATCCAAATAACATTTCTAACAGTATTTTCAGATAAGGAGAATGTGTGTTAAACTCCACTCATAAGCTTCAAATCTTTAGGCTCATTTGAAATACGGATTGTCCATATGAAATGGGATGATTGCTTTATATTGAAATTCAGCAGAAATATTAATGAAAATCTATGATGATGGCTAACATTCAACTGCTTTGAGAGATGCATCACTAAACTAGGATTTATTAATCATGTATTCATGGAAATAGTTTATGACACTGTTCTAGTCCTTCCCTTCTATTACTGATATTCACCAGTACTGGGTAAAAAGATGAGTTTTCTGGAAAAAAATGTGTGAGACAAGTAGAGTGTGAGGAGGTAGGAGGATGTATAAAGATAGAAGATATTATGCACAGATGACTTTAGTAGAAGTTGCGAGTTAAAGATGTGAGACTGCCTCTACCGTCAGAATTTCAGTTATTCTTTGGCAACTTCATAACCATAGGTACTAGGCACAATTCTTCGTGTTTTCCCGCTCAGATCTCTCTCTTATTGTCTAGGATGGATATTGGAAATCCATTCCCCTATAATTAAATTTCCTATTTCATTTCTCTCTCTCTCTCTCTCTCTCTCTCTCTCTCACACACACACACACTCACACACCATTTTCAGTAGAAGACGTCATCTACAAATTCACTAAGACTGCCTTAGTTAAACTGTCACAGTGTTATACAATAGCTGATTTTATACCCATTCTTTCCTCACATAAAAATGGTGTTTCTCTAATCTCGTAGGGTTGATCTCATCTCTTTTCCATTGGTCCATTCACTATTTTCTATCCATTTCTCTTTATCTCTTGATTAGAATTCCCTGTTTCACTGAATACCCATTTTGTTTCTGTTTTTCCTATCTTATGACTTATTTCTATTAATAGTTAAGCTTTTTTTTGAGATATGAGACCCTTTATTTTCTGGTGGTTTTCATTATTTTTTCCTTTTAAGATTGAGCACACCCTTGTAGCTCAAGATAACAACTCCCTCAGTTAACTCAATCACGCATTCAGCACCAGGACACTCAAGCTAATACCTTACGGAGAATCCAGAATTAGGTAATATCTGTTTTAGAATTAGGAGAATCAGAGATTTACCTTCAAAACAATTTGCCAACACCTTAGGGAAAAAGAAAGAGGTCACAATGCATGTGAATTATAACCATCAGACCTAGGAAGCTTCTCTAGATGGTCTTTCTCTGATCCCAGGTATGTTCCATATTTCCAAATACCATTCCTGTTTCTCTGCTCACTGCAGTAAGTTCTACAGTGAGCTTCTGATGGCAGCTGTTAGTGTGGGCTGATTGAAGGGATGTAGAGCCAGAGAAAAAGTTTATAAAGGGCTCTGGAATAGGAGGGAGAAACTTTCAGCAAGACTCTAAGTGGTGGAAAGCTCATAACTGCTTGTATTTCCCCAGCCTCAGGAGGCCAGAACTTAATTAATCATAAGTTTTGGTTTATGCTATACTCTTTTCATTGGTTCAGCCATCACCTGCTTGTCTGCTTGCTCCTTTGCTTTTTTTTTTTTTTAATTCAGGATATTATGGAGATACCTCAAAGAGCTAAAAACAGAAATACCATTTGATCCAGCAATCCCACTACTAGCCATCTATCCAAAGGAAAAAAAGACATTGTATAATAAAGACATCTTCACTCGAATGTTTATAGCAGCACAATTCACAATTGCAAAGATGTGGAAACAACCCAAATGCCCATCAATACATGAGTGGATTAATAAAAGGTGGTTATATGTGTACCATGGAATACTACTCAACTACAAAAAACTATGGTGATCTAGCACCTCTTATATTATCCTGGATAGAGATTGAGCCCATCCTTCAAAGTGAGGTATCACGAGGATGGGAAATCATGCACCACATGTACTCGCCATCAAATTGGTACTAACTGGTCAACACTAAGGTGCACACATGGTAGTAATACTCACTGGGTGCCAGTCAGGTGGTGTTGTGGAGGGGTGGGGGGGGCAACCCACAGCTAATGGAAATGGGTCACACTGTATGGGGGAAGGACACACTTGTAGCCCTGGAATGGGCGAGGCAAACATATTTCATGTAATATATAACCTTTATAAATCTTGCAGATATATTTTTAAAGCCTTGCTCTGAGCTCATTTTCCTCCTGTTATCTTACTATTTTTCTCCATCATCTTAACATCCGTTGCTCTTTCACAGTCAAACTTCTGGGAAAGGCTTTTTTCACTTTCCAACAACCCCTTTGCATCTAGGTCTTCTGCCATCTTCAGCTGTCCCCAACCCTTTGGTACCAGGGACCGGTGTCACGGAAGACAATTTTTCCACAGACTGGGGGGCTGGGGGCAGGGGGAACAGGGGGTAGGAAGCAGAGCTCAGGTGGTGATGTGCAGCCCTGTTTTCCTAACAGGCCACAGACTGGTACCGGGAGGCGGCCTAGTGGTTGGGGACTGCAGCTTTATTAGAGGTATAGTTTGCGAATATTTTCTCCCATTCTGTAGGTTGTCTATTAACTGTTGATTATTTCTTTTGTGTGCAGCAGCTTTTTACTTTAATTAAGTCTCATTTATTTTTGTTTTTGTATTTGCCTTTGGGGTCTTAGTCATAAATTCTTTGCCTAGGCCAATGTCTAAAAGAGTTTTTTCTACATTTTCTTCTAGAATATTTATGGTTTCACACCTTACATTAATTACTACAATATTTTTCATGTCTGCATTCTGATTTAGATATCTTCAAACAGCAGGGATAATGACTTTTCTAAGAAAATAGAGTGATCTTGGAACTCTTCTGCTTAAAACATCTATGGTTCCCTATTACACAAAGGGGAAAAAATATAGCAAACAAATAATGTTCTTACATGCCACATGGTTTTTAATCGTCTGAATCCTATTGTATTTCTCAATCCTGTATCTTGTCAGTTTTATCTATACTGAATTACTTCTAGTTTCTTAGAATGTATCATTTCAGCCTAATTCTAGACTTTCGCATGTGCTAATTTTTGTTCTTCTTGGAACACTCCTGTTTCCTGATGTACCACCGCATTAACTGTTACTCATAGGTCAAGTCTAAGCTAACAGGATGCTTATTCAGGAAGCTTCCTTTAGTGTCCAGGCTTTTAGGAGACCTATCGTCAATATTTTCATGAAGCACTGTATGCCACCACATCATTAAACTGTATTGAGATTGTGTGTTTAGCTGTCTGTGCCCTCAGCTGAGCATAATGTGGCTTGAAGCTAAAGGCAATGTTTTAGTCACCACTATATCTATAGTGACTGCTACTGTGCCTTACACATAGTTAATTTCCAACATAGATTGTTAAATTAACTTTAAATTAATGGCTAAAACTAAACTTTGTCCCACATATAACATTTCAGTTATTTTACTATATCCCAGAATTGCTTCCAGTAGTTGATCTACTTGCTCCTTTTCCTGATTTTGTAGATTAATTGCTGTATTCATTCATTCAGCAAGCATTCCTTTAGCACTCACAGTAATGTGCGCAGTGTTAAGCACCGGCAGTACAATGAAGCCACTCCTGGTGGGAAAGAAGGACATTACTGCTATCAATGGAATGTGACAAATGACATAAGAGTCCAGTATGAGATCTATGCAAATATCTAACAGCAGCAGTGGAACTATTTGGGATGTAGGGTGAGTGAGGGAAGGAGGACAGTGACAAGAGAACATTTCTGTATGAAAAAGAACAATAGATTGAGACATGATATTAAGTGGGAGTTAGCCAAGCAACAAAAAAGGGGAGGGGAGGGGTCTTTCAGATAATCCTATAACACAATACCAGTAATTTTTTCTCTTAGCCACCTTCATTTTGCTTTCACCATAGTGGATATGGGCCCATGAGAAAGCAACACATGGTCCTGTGCCTGTGACAGAGCTTTTGGGGGACTGGAGTAAGACGTGCCTGGTACCACACTTGCAGGCACAGGCTGTAACAGGCGATGCTGCTCAAGTTCTGATTTAACAAAGATAGAGATAGTAGAAAACGGTTCAGCACAACTAGTGAAACTTTAGAAAGACCTGATACTTTTAACAAATATTTGATTACATTCTGTCTGGAGATTAGCTTCTAATAGACAAATTGAGAGAGAAGGAACAGAAATAGAAATCAAACAGGAAATGCAATACAAACATGAACAAAAACTTGAATAACAACACAGATGCATTGTCCAGAAAGTAGGAGTTAGATCTTTAATAGAATAGGAATGACCAATAGTATAATGTATACAATAGAAGTGTATTTCCAAAGGATCTCCAAATATGAAAAGGCTGTGGTCAAAATAATCAGAAACAATTGCAGAGAAATTTTTGACAGAAAGATGGTGACACCTTTTTCATGGTGGCCCTCAGTCGCCATAGGCAATGCAGTTCCACAGTTGAAAGGCAACTTAAAACCCATTCTCCTCAGTGTTTCATGCAGCATGTCAAAGTGGGTGACCTTGGGTAGGAAAATTAACAATGCTGCTTCACTTTTCTCATTTGTAAAATGTGGATAATCCTGTTTATGGAGATGGTGTCAAGATTAAGCACTAAAATTAAGTTTTGGCTATTATTATTCACTCACAACCATAATCATATAAAATCTGATATGAAAACTGATACACAGTAAGGTCTAAAGCTATGATATCTTCATCAAATTTTTAAAAATATGATAAAACTCTTTTCTGGCAGTTGATTCTTATTAACTTTTAGGTACATCTAAAATAAAAATTCCTAGGATTTGGAAATCTAATATCTGGGGAGCTAAAATAAGTCTTAGCAATATTAGAGCATAGGATGATATGAAAAGTCTATATATCTTAAGGATTATATAGTAGTCTCATAAGGAACATTGTTAAAAACCATAAGCTACATAAAATATGCATTAATATTTTTTGGAGATAACTTGATAAAATAAACCTTTTACTTGCCATGAAAGAATAATAACCAAAATGTTAGTGCTTGATTAGCAAAAGTTGAAGATCTTTTGTAAAACATTCTCCTTTGATTCATCCTATACCTATTATATGTTTCATGGTTCACATATAGAGACAAATGTCTTATATTTGAGATGTAGTAAGCCAGCTGAGGGTTTCTCACTCAGAGGATTGTCAGGAATTTTCATTTTCTTTAATGTGATCAAGATGATCTAAGGGTCCCTTCATCTTAACTAAACTTTACACGGGCTTCTTCCTGATTTAGGCCCCTGACCTCCCTTTTCTTGTAGCATTTACTTTAGAAAACTTATAATTGCAAATTCTTTCTCTGCCTTTTTAAGATGTTAATCTTCTCTCAGCCTCTTGACAATTTTATAACTCAGCAATATCTTTCTCAAGAACTTGGGAGCCATCCCTTTGAAATGTAATCATTGAAGAAGATAGCGCTCCCCCTCCCCCATCTCCCAGTCTCCTGAGAGGGTAGGAGCCTAATTTCTTACACTATAATTAACAAATACAAATGGCCGAATCTCATTGACACATCCTACAGGACTTTCCCATTGCTTACCCCAGTACTTAAAAATCTAAACTCAACAGACTGCCTTTTGCTTCATAGGAGTTGAATTGTCTCTTTCTCCTATTGAAACAGTCTTGAATAAAATCTTCCCTGCTTATTTAACTTCACCTGATGAAATTGATCTTTGATGACTGTGAATGGTAAATTGGTGACATACTCAAAGATTATCCCACAAAAGCTAATATTGAAATATTACTGATGGGATATGCTATTTTTAGGTTTCATTTTATATATTAAGGATTTGGGTCATGAACTGAACAGCAATTGAACCAACTTCAAAATTGATTCTTGTAGAATATTCAAATAAATGAGTATAAAATTTAGTAA
>NW_012134969.1:600453-601006 GCF_000956105.1 Propithecus coquereli
CAGGATGATACCTAGGAGTATAGGTAGTATTAAGTGGTTCAGTTAACACAAGTACATTGTATGTCAATAATATGACATTTTTGCAAAAATTTGAAGAAGTAAACAAAAAGGTACGTTGAATATTCAACTACACTGATGGAGGATAAAGGAAAGTTATAGCCCACAACATTGTTTTCAGCACGGACTATATTTGAAGATTATGATAATTTCATGTAGTCATCAATGCAACATTTCCAAGGCTATAAAGCGGTGAAAGCACATAAGACTGCTATTTCCTAGTAATTTAAATGTATCTATTTAGTCTAAACATGAAGAGATTAGGAAATGTTAGAATAGGAAACTGTTTTCAAATAGGGTTGCCACATAAAATAAAGAATTTTAAGTTAAATTTGAATTTTATAAAAATGGTGAGTAATTTTGTAGTATAAATGCATGCAAAATTGCATGGGAAAAATGCATGGGAAATGCTTATCATAAAAATTATTTGCTGTTTATCTCAAATTCGCATATAAATGGATATTTTGTACTTTTATTTGCTAAATCTGGTAGTTCT
>NW_012134969.1:601056-603112 GCF_000956105.1 Propithecus coquereli
AGTTCACAAATCAGGAAAACAAACAAATAAAACAAAACACAACAGACAAGTAAACAACAACAAAGCAGAGATTCCTAACTTCAGAAATGTTCAAGGAAAGACTGTTAGTTATAGAAAAGATTTTTTCTTCAGATTAGATATTGACTCAGATGATGACCCTAAATTCTCTTCTACTTAAAGGATTCTATACATCAAATTTTTAAGGTTATAATATTGGATAATGCAACTCTATTTAGTAACATTATTTAGGTGTTAGTCAAATTTCCTGTTCAAAGTATTTTCAATAAATTTCACATAACATTTTATTACTCTCATCATTTTTAAAGTAAATGAAATAGTTGTGTGTGAAAATAGGAATAATGTTCACTGTGGAATTCAAATGTTTTACCATGTACTCAGTAGATTTTTGTTTTTTAAAAAATGCTCCTATACTTCATTTACAACTATCATTTCAAATTTGATTTCCTGTTTGATCCCTGCTCTACACTAAAGTTTTTAAGAATACAAATACTTCCAACACTTTTTTCTTCAGTATATTCATAAATCCTATCTTAGAGGATTATTTACTAATTTTTTACAATAGCTTTGGGCTAATAAACACAGGAATGATATATTTGATATAAAAATAATTATAATTGCAGAATTAAAATAATGTCATTTTAAAATCTAATCACAAAATCGTAAATTATTTGACTGACATATTCTATGACAAAATGAAAGTCTTTTAAATATTAAAGAATGAATTTTGTTATAAGACTTTGTGTATTCCTAAAATGAGAGCCCAGATCGGAGACAGCATAACTTAAAGAACAATAAAGTATATTTAAAATGAATAACTGTAGGAGTGTGTTACTTAGAATTTATAAAAATGATTTATTGTTGATTATAGTCACTTTGGTGTTTGTGGAGATTGAAGGAGGTGGTATCTTAAATCCTAATACCATTTTGTTTTTCACTGCACTAGGTAATTGTGCTCCACTTCAATTACATTCAGTATTATTTCACCGCATGTGTCTTAGCACTTTGTACTTGAAAAGCACTTTGCAATCATTTACTAATGAAAAGTATTTAAGAAAACTATTCTTTTCCTTGAGTTGTCATATTGAGAATAAAAACTTGAAATCTCTTATAAAAGAATGAAACAACTTAAAAAAATAGGACCTAAGTATCAGAAGTGCTAATACTTCAGAAGAAAATCATGTCTTCCAAAAGGAAACAAGGAATAAAAGTTTATTGAGAGAAATCAGTTTAGGTCAAGAAAAATTTACCGAATTCCTATATATGTTAGACAAAGAAAAGGGATGGTAATACAGAGGAGGAAAAAAAGCATGTTTCTTGTTGTCAGAAAAAAAAAAAAAACAGATAATGTAGTTAAGGAGATAGAAAAGAAATGCAAAGTATAAAGGGGAAAGAAAAGATGGAATCTATCAATCCTAGTTTGGAGTATTAGGGAATACTTCTTAGAAGAAGTCTCATTTGAAGAGTAACTTGAATTAAGGCAGATTTTCAATAGTTAGAGATGGAGAGAATTGTGTAGAAAAGGCAGAAGTATGAGAGTGTGGATGAAACATAAAGGAACGGAAGAGGAGGTTTTGGATATTGTCAGTAGGTAATGAAATCATCTACTGAGAGAGAGGGAGCAGCATTGGCTTCTGCATAATTGCTACTATTTCTGAATTACAGCATTCTTCAAGTATCTTTAATAAGCTGGGCTAGAATCGCAGTGAATTTGTTGGAAGAGAATCTGAACATATTGGGTGAAATTTCCACTAAGCAGAAGGCCAAAGTGCACTAATAGGGAACTGGTATTAGTCCAAGCATAATTAGTCAAAGCATCTACTAATAATTGCACATGGCCAACAATTAATCTACGAGAGACAAGGGAAAAAAAATAAAATCGTTTAGTTCTCAAGCAATGAGAAATGTTTGGCAAAAGTGACTAAAAATATCCAAAATATAACTTGAAAAACTTATTCCTTTGAATGTAGAACAAGCAATTAAATTGTTACATGCATGATCAAAAAGACAAAAGACATGCAGAAAAATCATTATAGAT
>NW_012134969.1:603486-604060 GCF_000956105.1 Propithecus coquereli
ACATACCACTTCCAACAAATATTTTTCCTTAGAAGGTAATGTGTCCTAAATAGCCTTTTAAATGGTTGCTTCTTTTCAAAAGGAGAAAGATATTTTATGTGGGTCATTTCAACTCTCCAATGTTCCTGGAGACAACAGGAAGAAGAAATATATGTTTTGGTAGTATGTTTCATATTCTTTTCCTCTTTTTTTCTGTGATACTAAAGCTTGTTTCCATGAATTTTCAGAGGAAAGAGATGTCAAAGGGTTTCTACCTCCTTATAGTTCCCATTATTATAATAAAGATAAAGGGAGAAAAAGAGGAAGAGAAAGGAAGAAAGAAAATGAGGAAGGGAGGAAAGAGGAGAAAAGTGAAAGGGGATAGTAAATCCCTAGTGTATTATTGACAATGAATAAATGTTCTATTCATTCAGACCTTTTCACTGTTTCATATCAACTGCTAAAATTTTCCTGTAACTTTTCTTTTTGCTGACCTATTGTTTATTTTCTAACTACCTTCCATCAAATATTTGTTCAGTATTCATAGACTATTTTTGTATGTGTGAGTGAATGAATGTGTGTGTATGTGTGTGTG
>NW_012134969.1:606990-607519 GCF_000956105.1 Propithecus coquereli
GTTGAAATGTGAAGGAAACTTGAAGATAAATACTAACAAGTGGGCTGAGAGTTGAGACATTTTCTCCAAACATGAGCCCAATCAAACTAAGCTAAACAAGGGCCTGAACTTAGATGTCACTTTATTTTTATGCACTTCAGTGTTCTTTACAAAATGATAGGTTCATTTTGTAGATGAATACCAAATTCCCTTTCATCAGAAACTTTTTGCAGTCAGGGGTTGAGCCTGTTGCTCACTAGTTTTACCCTGAAATTCATATTTACACACTATTATGTGTAAGGCATTGTGTTTGATTTTAGGGACACCAAATTGAACAATGGAGCACCCGCACTCTGAAGTCCAAAGTCTACTTGCTTTCTTCTTACTGACAGTTGCATATTTACCCTCTTTTTACATTTCTTAGTTCCTTTATCCTTATTTTCAGAGCTCATATCCTCCCCATCTCAATCACTTTCTATCACACACACTGCCTAGAACTTACATTAACAACAGTTGTACCTTTTCCAACGTAACCATCTTAAGAATTTCA
>NW_012134969.1:609225-611744 GCF_000956105.1 Propithecus coquereli
TCCAGATTTTGAGTAAATTGTAAAATTATATTTCTCCTTTTCATCAAAGCAGTTTCACAGTGAAATAGGAGAACCATCTGAGCAGTGGAGTTTCAATAAAAGTACACTGAATTCCAATCTCAACTGAGACATCAATATGGCTCAGGAAACCATTTGTGTCTTATTCATCTCCTTTCATTACCATTAGCATGTGATGAAGCATAGAAAGTGATACCAAGCTATACATCTACCTAAAACATCCTCATCCTCAGCATATTATTTCACTTATTCCTTTACAAAGGGAAATTAAGAGATCAGGGTCTGTAATTCATGTGTGTTACACACAAATTACCTAATCATCTCTATACATAGTTCTGTTCTTCTTCTTTCAATTTCAGACAACAGTGATGCTCCCAGTCTCTCTCTTCCTTTTATTTTGCTTTTCATTTAAGCCCAAATTCTTTAATTTTTTATCTCATTCTGTTCTCTTTTCTCTATGGTACTATGTTTACCAATTTTCCTTTCTCTTTTAAATATTTAACACCCCCCCAATCCTACTTGTTCTTTCCCATCTACTTATTCTTTCAGCAAAGTCAAAGTCCAATACCATATTTTGATAAAGCCTTTCTGACTTTACCTGGGTAGTTTATTTCTAACTCTTTGTACCATGATGCAGAAATTATATATATACTTAGGCCAAAGAGCAGGCTATATGAGCACAGTCATGTAAATGAGTAGTGAAATTAAAACCTCTTTTGATTTTTGATTTGCATAATATTTCTGCTGTGTAAAATGGATTACAATTAGATGAATTGTGCCTCTGTATATGACTTTTCTGACACACCATGAAACACCTTAAGGAAGAGATTTTCTCAGTCTATGTGCCATTTTCCAGCTATGTTGTTGAAATAATTTCTTAAAACTATATATAGCACATGAAAGAATAAATGAATACATTTTTAAAATCTCAGGGAAAGCCAAAACTGTTCCTAACCACCCAAATCCCCTATCCATCCTTTATGTTTAGGTTTATGCCTATAAAAATGATTCCTTGTAAAAGAATATCTTTGACAAGGTTTTAACCTACAAAATACACGGTAGAGACTTTCTCTCAAGATAACCCACTTAGAAAAAAATCATCCTTCATGTTAAAATATGTTCTAGTGGTCAATAAAGTAAACACATGATGTGTTTATTTAGAAACCACAGAAGGATCTTCATAAAAAAATTCATTCCTTTACTTCTTACCACTGTCTGGGCACTAGTCTCAGTGCATTGTCTTCTTCCCACATTGTAAATCATGAGAATTAATTTTCACTTCATTTGCTTGCAAGAAGCAAAGAAGTAAATTTGCAATCCTCTATAAATTAAAATAAAGATGATAAAGTAGTTTTAACCCAAATATATTTGATACCCTAGGACTGATATCACAGATGCCAATTTGATTTTTGAAGACTTTGGGAATGTCTTCTCTTCCATTGCCATCTCACTGTCATCCTTGGTTCAGCAACCAAACTTTAGGTGATGCCAACATAGGAACCCAGAAGTTGGTGTTCTGCTTGAGAGATGGCATATCTTTTCTCACCCTAGCAGTTCCACCAAATGTATTTTTCTGCAGAATTATTGCTGGCCCTCAAAATAATCACCATCCCTCTCCATATTTCTGTATTCTCCATTCCCACCCTTGCCCCTGTTTGGGGTCTTGGTATCATTTCTCTTCCATTTCCTAGTAAATAGGTAATGTAAGTAAAGAGAGCCATTGGCTTGATTGCTGGAAATAAGGAAAATCTTACAAATGTTGCTGCCAGCACAATCAATGTGAATAACATATGATAATTGAAATAAAGCTTTGTAATACATTGCTGTAACTGTCAACCAGAAATAATAAGTATAAATCAGGGCCAAGCAATGTTAAATGTCTGAATCACGTAAAAGTAAGTTTAGCTATAGATAGAAAAAAATATTATGGCTTCAACAATACAGGAACTTAATTTCCCTACAAATAAAGAAGTCTGAAGGAAGCCAGTTGAGGGCTTGTCTGATGGCTTCATAATCATCAGTGGTCTATGCTCCCTCTATTCCAACACTTCCAGCAGGCATCTTCATCCTAGATCATCACATTGTCCAAGATCCTTCTGGAGCTCCTGCCATCATATCTGAGTCCCAGGCAAGAGTAAGGAATAAGGGTCAAATATTATGCCCAGCATAAAATTTAAATGGACAGATTCCAAGGTAATTAAGAATTTTTTTTACTTGGTGAATTTAGAATTATTACATCAAACTTAACCAAAGATAACATCTTGTAATTTAAAGATCATTGTGCCTAATTATGGATCGTTAAAAACGATCTGAATATATAACAGTAGTCACGCTTTAGGCTTATATTTTCTTTGTTACAGATGTGGTTTGCTTTTAACACATGATTAACCATGCTATTTCTTTAAGTGTCTTAGCTTCTTATACGTATGTTACTAGGAAAAAAAATTAAAAAATAGTAAGATATAGCTATATAATTTCATGTGGATTTAATGATGCATAAA
>NW_012134969.1:611794-612938 GCF_000956105.1 Propithecus coquereli
CTTCTCTTCCCTTTCTCATCTATTTATACTAATATCACAAGTGATACTCTCACTCCCCGCTTTCCAACATACCAATGGTTTCCATTAATACTTATAATAAAAAGCAGTGAGGCCAATGTCACGGGCCCTTCTGATCCGGTGGATTTCTCTACTTGCATAGATCACCGACGCCCTAGAATTTGAGCATGTATCAGTGAAGTATGAGTACAGTATCAGGGGGATGTGTCCAATTATGCTATCATATATCAATCATAGAGATCATGTACCTCCTTTGCACTAGTGTGATTTGTGTGGAAGTAAAAAAAAAAAAATTGTGTATCTTGAGCTGAGTCTGAGTCATCATTCTTACCAATCCTCAATGCTGGACCAGCTTTTTGTGTTCTAGATTTATCAGGCTCTGGTCAGTTCTTCTAACATACCCAATATCCCTGTACCTGGGTTTTGTACTTACTGTAGCTTTTATCATGAATGTTCTTGCTGCAAATAGTCATATGTTTGATCATTTTTAACTTAATTCAGGTCTCTACCTAAATAGTATCTTAGTAGATAAGCTTTCTCTAAATATTGAGGAAACTCTTTCTGCCACTCTATTGTCCTTACCTTGCTATATTTACTAACTGATAATACATTAACATTTTACTTGTTTCATGGCTGATTATATCACCAGGGTCTATGACACAGAAAGTTCTATGCTCTATTTTTCTCAATATTGTAACCTAGTTCTCAAAATAGTTTTTACTACATATAACTCTTAACAAAAAATGTGTTGAATGAATCTGAAGTTATCTAAATATAAGCCCAACATATCTCAATCTTTTAGTCCCTTGAAAATCTAAGTTTCAATGATTTTTTATGTTCACTCTAATTTGTTAGTTTCTCAGATAATGTTTTCTCTGTAAACATCTACAGATGAATTCTGACTACAACTTCTTATCTTCCAATTTGTCTCATTCTTTCACTCCCAACAATCTTGATCTGCTACCTTATCAAGTCCTTAAATCTTATAACACCCATTTCCATTTTGTTTTCTTGGATAATAAAGCAGCTCACTCCACGCCATACCGCACTCAGTTTTTTTTTTTTTTCAAATATTTCTGTAACTTCCCACTATGGTCATTTACTTGAGTTTCTCATTTTTTTCCTT
>NW_012134969.1:615250-616239 GCF_000956105.1 Propithecus coquereli
TTTTCTTTGTTACAGATGTGGTTTGCTTTTAACACATGATTAACCATGCTATTTCTTTAAGTGTCTTAGCTTCTTATATGTATGTTACTAGGAAAAAAAATTAAAAAATAGTAAGATATAGCTATATAATTTCATGTGGATTTAATGATGCATAAAACCACCTAAAGTCTCAGCCTTTTCACATTTAGGCAAATTTAAATGTGTGGTGATTCTGAATTAATGAAATGTAATTAAAATGTTCTGAGACATGCCACAGACACATTAGCTTATATCGTCAATGACTTGTCATACATTATGTAACTGTTTCTGAAGGAGTATGGAAACCAACTCTGCACATTAATTCAGGCTCTGGAATTCGAACATTAAGTTCCACTGAAAATAAGCAAATTAAACACAGATAAATAAGTATTTCAAATAAAATGAATGTTTGATTAATATTCTGCTTAACTTGAAGCTATTGCTCAATAAATTCTTAGAATTTGAGATCTTACAAGGACTTATAACTAAAATTCATTATACTTTTATACATGGTTAAACTTTTGTAGCAAATATTGCATTCTGGTATAAAGTTATATGGGAGGCAATTCTAGATTTGTCTCCCAAATAAAACTCAGTGCAAACTTACTATTTCTCTTGAGAATTTTTGTTTCTGAAACACTTATAAACTACATCGATGTTGCAATAGACATATGTTTTAGGAAAAGGTACTTTGGGATTTTCTTTAAGTTTCACAATATAAATTAACTACCTTTTGTATATAATATTATTTGTTATGAGTTTAGTATTTATCAAATACATTGGAAAACAAACAAGTAAACATTGACAGTCAACAAAGTTAAAGATATTTTAAAATAATTTGCTGTTTAAGGAATCCAGAAAAAAAATTATAGCTAGGCATTCAAATACACTATTTAAGTTCTCTGAAGTATAACAATAAATGATTTTGCTTAAGTTCAAAACGGTATTATTTAAATAGTCTATAATTAAAT
>NW_012134969.1:617349-631489 GCF_000956105.1 Propithecus coquereli
TGTGTCTGTCTAGACAAGAGCTGTAAATGCCATGTCTGATTCAGCCTTACCTAAGAGGAACTAAAATGATGTTTTTTTTCCTAAGTAATAATGAAATGAATAACCACACTGGTTGGCTACATTGTTTTAAAAAAGTTCCCGGAAATGTATACACCTATGTGTAATGATGTAGGATGCAGCAGAAGAAAGGTATCATATGTGTTATAAATGAAAGTGATAATGGTAATGAAACCAATAATAAAATTGATAGAGACATGTTGTAATCAGAATAGCTTTGTCTCATTTATAAATAGCAAGTCCTATTCTCAGTTTAGACATTGATTCTTTGGGGTTGGAAGACCTCTGGATGGCCATAGCACACTAACAGACCTGGAAGTGGCCTTCTAAGTGTGCCTGTTGTGTTCCGGTCGGGAGATGTCAATACATAACTAGCTCAGGTTTGACAAAAAGACTTGACCTCACCACATGTCATGACAGTTAGTTAATTGCTGTAACTTCTACAATAGAAGTTATTATTTTCTCTTTAGAAAATAGTTAATGAGAGATACGAATGGCCATGAGAAAAAAAAAATAGTTGAAATCCAGAAGATCATCATTTTCAGAAGTTGCACTTTGCAAAGCAGGCTGTGGAAGTGATTTTCTCAGACTCCCTTCTGGCCAATTCATAGAACAGCAGTAATCAATCACAATTGTTTTATAGAATTGAGTTGCTGGTACCATGTCACAACAAACTGATTAAACCCTCCCAGAAGAAATCACCAACTTTATTGGGACTAATGGTATCTAAGATCTTAAGTTAGAAAGCTGTTTTCACTTATCCTTCAAGGAAAAGTCTTGCTTCTGAAAACTCAGTAAATCTGATTTAATTTTTTTTTTTTTTTCCAGAATAGACCTTATCCAATAGCACACTATGCCATTTTCAGGATATCAAAGGATATTGTGTTTTTAGCATAATAGTGATAATCTTCCTCTCAAAATGGTTTATTAATTAACCCATATTGCTACAGGCCGTGTCATCAAGTTAATATTGTCTACCTTTTCTCATGCGTATTTACTTCTCTTCTTATTTTAGTATATTTTAATATGTCTGTTAGCCCAGCTCTTTGCTCTTTATTATATGATTTGAAAATCTTATGTGTGGTTTCAAAACATAAGTATTGTCAATTTTTGATGCCTCATGTTATTCAATAAATGTTACTTAACATCAATTTCTCAGCATGCTGTTAACCTCAAGGAAGGACTGAGCCAGGATTTTCTCATCCACCGTAATGAAGAGACAATAAGGCATGTGCTTGGGCTCAAACCAATACCATACTTTTGTCCTATCTTTCTTCCTTCTTTCTTTTGTCCTCCCTTTCCTCACACCTCCCACTTCCTTTCCGTTCCCTTCTTCCTCCTATCCTACACACATCCTTGATTATGACAAAAGCTGCACAGGGAATTTGGGTCCTAAACTAGTGTGCAAATTATTCATTATGCATTTTAAAATGTAAGTTATTATCTACTTAACATTGAAAATTTTATTTTTATAATTACATAGGAACCATAGAGCTCAAACATATGACATTCTGAACAAATGGCTAACGGTTTACTTTCAAATGAAAATAATAAACTCCCTATTTAAAACATCAAAAGCAGTTAAACAAGGAGGCAAAAGAATTATCTTTGTTTTTTAGAATAATATATCAGACAACTCATCTACTGGAAGGAGCAGAGACAAGGCACCAAAAGATCATTTAGACCATTGCAATTACCTATTTGTGATATAATAAATGCTATGGCTATGGCTATATGTCCAGGAAAGAAGATACAATTTTTAAGAGACTTTTCTGAGGTGTACTCAATAAAATGATACAAAATGAAGCAACATATATAAGATGCTACTATAAGAGAGGATTTTCAAGAAGTAGATAGTGAAGACAAGCATAAAATGCAATGTGTAAGTCCTAGATCCTGAGAAATGAAAATATACACTGGGTATGATCATTGATAGTGGTAGAGTGAGATTATGAAAAAATTGAAATTGGGATAGACAATGACAAGGTTTAAACAATTTGTGTGATACATTTATCACTTTACACATAAGGAGCTGAAACTCTGAAAGGTTTTATTTTGTTGTTGTTGTTTGTCTTTTATTGACCTATGATCATACAACATATAAGGACTGAGTTAATACTGTCCCTTGATCTTATGACTCAAAATCTGTGGCCTTTTCTATTAATAAACTGCATTAAACATTAAAGGCAAGACACAGTCATTCTAATCATTTCATATTTGAAACCTGATAAAACATAATGTTGGTAAAATGATCACAATGTGACTATAGGATGACAAAATTCGCTTGGAATCAGCTGACCAAGGGATCCACAAGAAATTTCAAGAAATATTATATGTTCTATAAAATAACAATATCTATCATTGAATTTTACCTGTAGAAGGCAGAGAAACTATGTGGCAAACAACTTAATTTCTCATGAAAAAGAAAGACATTCTTTTGGTTGCAAAATGTATATATGTGCAACCACAAAGCAAAACAATATTAATTTCACAAAATAAATTCTTAACATGCAAAAGTAAACTCTTCAATTACACAGATAATAAAAAAGAAGACTTCAGAGAAGCATCTTTTGTGTCCTATTCATAGGCATGGTAATGATAACAGTAATACAAAAGATCTTAAGTAATAGTCATATATATAATGATAATAAGAAAAACAGTAAGTAATATATACATCACAAGACAGAGTATAAAGCATTTTCATTTACATTTTCACAATACATTTCAAGGTATGACTGGCAGATTTGTTATTTTTCACCACTTTTCAAATATTAAAGAAAAACTCAGAGAGCTAAAGTAATTTTTATCAGGTTACATACCTTTTATGATCTCAGGACTTATATTTCCAAATGCTTTATGTTCAAGTTACAAACATATAGAAGTACAAAAATACTGAGATATCTTAAATGATCATATAGGTATAATTTAATCCTTTGAACAAGTCTTTAGGCAAAAGTTAATTACCATTATGTATGCTTTTTGATTACCTTTAGTTATTTTAATAAGACTGCATAGAGTTCAAGCTTATAATTTCATGCAACCTTTTCAGATAGACGTTTAATTTTAATTTTCAAGTTTTTTTTCTTGTTGACATTTTACAATTCTCTAAGTTTATTTCAAATTTTCACTCAGCAAGTAATAAATAGCACATGTACATCAAATTCATATACTGAGGTAGTTGTGTGTGTGCGTATTCGTATTTGTTATACTTAATATATAACTTTTCAGCCAAAAAATGCTAGAGAGTACGCTTACCACAGTAGCTACTATTATCCCATTTTACAGATAAGAAAACTGAGGCAGAGTGGTATTAAATTACTAGCTCCAAGTTATACAACCAATAAAGAATGTCTCCAAAGTATATGATCATATTAATTAATTTAATATCACAACTATGTTCGTAGGTGTTTTTTAATTTCTCATTTCACAGATTACAACTCTCAGTTCCAGCTAAGTGTCAAAGACACAATTGAAATCTAAGTATGAAATTTTTTGACTGTCTTGAAGACCTCTCAACCTTAGCATTCCCACAGTATAATCGAAAAGTACGTTCTTCTTCCTAAAATTTACTGCTCCTCTTATATTTTCTAGTCAAGTTAATGACAGAAATTGATCTCAAAATAGCTTCCCTCTTTATTTTCCTAATTTTCCCTTGTCCAGTTAGTCACAAAATCCAAAATAACTCTGGAATCTGCACCCACTCTGCAGCCTCCATTTCATCTCCCTTTGTTCTGGTTTAGATCTTTATGTCCGATTTCTCTTCGACTATGGCAGGGGCTTTCCGCTGGTTTACCTTTACAAAGTTTCTTCCAATTCCTATCCAACCTAATTCCTGGAAAATCATATTTCTAAAATAGAGATTTGTTGTATTATTTCCCTTTGTAAAAAGCCATTGACAGTACCTTGCTTCCCCTACCTATAGAATAACACTAAATTTAAGATGAATAATGGGACTTTAGAGTTGCCCACAGTGAGATGGGCATGGCTATAGTTGAAGCGAGCTTCATGAGGAAAGATCAGTTTAGAATATATAACATGTGCACTAGACATCTAAGTAGAGCTGTCAAATTAGCATATGTGTATATAAACTTCAATTAATTATGAAATAGTTTTATTGAATGCTATATAAGCAAATTAAATCACTAAGAAAATGAGTGCTGAGATAGAATGACTGATAAGAAGAAAACCAAGAGAGAATTGCATCCGGAAAGTCAAAGGAAGTAAACGTATCAGAGAGGAGGAGATGACTAACATTTTCAAATGCTGCTGATAGGTAAAGTAAGGTTTTCCTTTTGAATTGAAACTTGAATTTAGAAAGCATCTAGAAGAGAAAATTTTGATGGACTGGTGGGTTCTAAAGCTTGATTGGAGTGGTCATAAGAATGAATTGGAGAAGAGCATCCAGAGGTAGTGAGTGTGAACAACTGTTCTGAGGTGTGATTTTGAACAAAATAGGAACAAAGAAATGCAGTGGTAATTGGTATGGGAAGGCAGGTCAAGTATTCTTTTCAAGAAGGGAGAAATATACAAAGATGGTAGCTTCATGCCGATCATAATAATTCTTTGAGATAGAAAAGCTAATGATGGGAAAGAAACAGTGACTAGGAGAGGATTGATGGAACTATGTCCTTGAATAGGCAAGAGGATTTGGAATCTTGCACCCCAATGAGGACAATGATTAGATTGAAACTTTTAAATATTAGCAAAGGTAAAAGAGTAAAAAAGCAAGATGGGTCTGCAGATACTTGTAGGCTAGTAAATCTGGTAGCCAGTTTTTATGGATGTTCCCTTCTGATAATTATTCTTATTTCTCAGTGAAAGAGAAGTAAAGTTATTACCTGGAATTAAGGTCAAGAAGGGAACTGATGAGTGAATGGATATGCAATAATTAAACTTGTTTGAATTTTAAACTTTTGTGAACATGTTTAAATTACGGGGGGTGTACACACTAATCTTATATCCTCAATCTATCTAAGTACTTAGAATATATTAGGCTAGGGTCTTAATCCATTTTGTGTTTTGCACCGCTATAACAAAATATCACAGACTGGGTAATTTATAAAACACAGACATGGATTTCTCATCGTTCTAGAGGCTGAGAAGTACAAGATCAAGGCACCAGCAGGTTTAGCTGTGTGGTGAGGGGAGAAACACTTCGCCTTCACATGGCAAAAGATAGAAGGGCAAGAGAGCTGAAAGTTGTGTGAAGCCTCTTAATAAGGGTCTTAATCCCATTCATAAGAGGAGGAGTCCTCAAGACCTTATTACCTATTAAATGCCCCGCCTCTTATTAGCATCCCTCTGGCGATGAATTTTCAACACCTGAATTTTGGAGGCAACACATTCAAAGCATAGCATCTAGCAATAACAATAGCAATAATAATGCAAAAATAATAACAGCTTACATTTATTGGGTTATTATTTGCCAGGCACTGTTCTGAGTGCCATATGTGAATTAACTAATTTAATCCTCACCACAAATCTAAGAATTAGTAAAGAGAATGTCCCCATTATACAGATGAAGAGATTAGTATTTTAAAAATAATGTTTTACTCAAGATAACACATTTAATGGGACAAGTTGATAAAATTTTTAAGAAATTATCTCAGATATGAATAAATTTACCAGGACTCCAAAAGACTGAGAGCTTTCAGGACTCAATGTTGAAGTGTTGGCCACTTTGGTAAAAGAGAGGTGATATTTTGGAACAGAATTTAAGGATGTACCCAGTGCCCCTCATATCATACTTTATAAATGACCACATATTTAAACTCCGTATATGGATTTTTCTATATTTATAAAGAAGCACCAGGGGCAGTGTGGTAAGATGTTCTTCATAAAACAAAGTCTTTAAATGTTGTTTGAAATCATCTGAAAAAGAAAATCTTAAATACACTCCTTCAGGTCAGGGTGTACACCTTAAAGCCTTTTATATCTCCAGCAACTTGAAAATGACAGGAATTTGTTGTTGATACTGATTATGGGGGTGATGATTTCATGGCTTTTTAAATTCACATCTCTGTATGCAGATAGCAATCACCTTGAAAGACTGATTGTTAATGTTCAAATTGCCTTTTGTGCAAAGCTGACAAATTTTAGACCAAATTGCTGTTGGCTATGTTTTCAGAAAGGTAGATCTTAATAATGACATTTAATTTTTCTTTTTGAACAAATGAATGAGTTTCAAGAATGTTTCTACAAAGACAGAGCACTATATAAATTCTACATGAAAGCAAATCCTAATTTAAAAAATAATACCCTAATGATGCCTAATTACTTCCTTGAGAATAAGCAGCAACCTAATTAGTCACCTTTATCTTCATATGCACCTGGAATAGCTATTGTGAATAGAGCATACAAAGCAGAGTCCATTTTTAAAACAATACTCTGCAGTATAGAAAACCGAGAAGGTTTGGGTTAGCAAGGCAAGGTAATTTATGACAAATCATTACAATTTATAATGGTATTTGATCCATTTTTTTGAGGAAATTGATAAAATAATTAACAGAGTTTGAAATACTTTCCATTGAAAATTAAATAGAATTACAATCATATGCCACACAATGACATTTTGGTCAAAGATGGACTGCATATATGATGGTGGCCCCATGAGATTATAATACCTATTTTTACTATACTTTTTCTACATTTAGATATATTTAGATATACAAATACTATCATGGATAATATTCAGTACAGTAACATGTTGTATATGTTTATAGCCTGGGAGCAACAGGTGCCTACATGTGTAGTATAGGCTATTCCACGTAGGTTTGTGTAACGACACTCAATGGCATTTGCACAATGATGAAATCACCTACTGAAGCATTTCTCAGAACATACTTCCACAGTTAAATGACACATGACTGGATTTTAGAGTTAAATATAAAGCATTTCCCATAAGCCTAGATTAAATGCTGTTTGAGAAGACAGTGTGTCTGTATACGTCAGACATTTCACTGCCACACCAGATGGCAATTATTAACTCCAAACTCTGAGATTTTATCCAGAAAGAACTTGGAAATCTCTTCTCGGTTAGATAATGTCTTCCCAGAAGTGGGTTGTGGACAGGATAGATTAACCAAACTGACAACCACTCCAATTCTAGATGAGTTCCTGGAAGTGATCTTTTGCAGACAGAAGGCAAATGAAAGTTTCTGTGTCTTCACCACTGCCATGGTGAATGGTTCAAAAATCAGTTTGTAAAATATCCTATAAAAAATCAATGTGAGAAAGGCAAGGTATATTTTCTCTTTGACCCCTTCAGAAGAGCAGTTTTCACCTATATTATTCATACTTTAAATCTTTAGTGATATTAAAAGTGGTCATTCTGTCCATGTGGAAACAATTCTACTTCATGGTAAATTGCAAATGAGTTACCATGAAAAGCAGGACAATTTTTCTGATTACTATTGACTTTTTCTGGGTAATTGCTTTTTGAGATACTTTTTTATTAATGGCTATGTAGAAAATTGTCACAAATTTAGCAACTTAAAACAACATGCATTTATTAATACAGTTTTTGTGACTGTGGAGTCTGATTGTTGCTTAGCTGGTTCCTAAGTGTGAAGTCTCACAAGCTGCAATCAAAGAGTGAAGCCAAGGCGGGTGTCCAAGGTAGCTGACTAGATGCAGCTAGTATGCTCCTCATGCATGGCGAGGAACCAAAATATCGAGTAGATGTTCACACTTCAAATAGACTGCCTAAGAGGAAACACTTACATTCAACAGAGAAGCAATGAGAGGCACTGAGAGTGAAAGAGAGGAAAGTGAGACTGACAACTTGGCCAAGATTGATGAGCTCTGGGAGCAGCTCCTGGACCCAGGAAAAGGGGAAATAAGAAACACCCAGGATTCCACATGCCTGCCACATACTTTTATAATCGCACCTATGGGAGAGACCCTGGACCCTCGCAGGCCTTCAGACTGGCATCGGGAGCTGCATGGAGGCTGTGCAGAAGGATCGCTCTAACTCAGGTGGAGTGCCACAGGCTTCTGAGTCCTGAGCACCTGCAGTGTGGTCCCTGTCTGGGAGCCCAGCCCACAAAGCTTTGCATCCTGTCCTGGGGATACCACTGCTGCCACAAGCTGCTGGAACAGGGAGGGAGAACAGAAGTCAGGAGCTTTCACATGCCCCAAGGACAAATACCACCACTGCTGTGAGACTGAAATGTGAGCAAACCTTGATCCAACCACAGTGAGGCCTCCCTACCCAGTACCAGGCCCACTGCAACTGCTGGTGATCCTGCTTGTGTATTTCACAGGTAGCCTGGGGACCAGCCCGCCCCTCCCTATTACAGTAAGCACCTGAACCCAGAGGCCTAAAGACCAGTCTGCCAGCCAGCACAGTCCCATCTCCCTAGGATTTAAGCATGCCATTCAGGGGCCTGGGAAAGATTAAGTGTGATATAATCTTGAGCAGGGGAGGAGACTTCATGATCAGAACTGAGAGGAGACTATGGTGTGGGTTCCCACTGAGTCACCAGAGTTGGGTGCCACATCCTTCATAGGACCAGAAGAGAAAGGTGTGGCCTGGGCGCCATAGCTTCTGTCCTGGGCAGGGAGTCTTGTGGCCAGGGGCAATTCTGCAATCTAAGCACAGAAAGCTTGGGACTCAGCTAGCTGTTTCAGTCTGCTGCTGGTGGAAGGAAGATCATCTTGGTAAAGATAGTAAGAGTGAGGCAAGTCCCACTACTACCTGCTAGGCTGTGGAGCCCAGCCTGGCCTCTCTCCTCCAATATAGTCTCCTTGGTATAGTAGAGGTGCCCTCACCCCTCTCTGAAACATTGCCCCAGAGGCCTAATAACTGCCCTCTGACCTTCCATCAGGGATGGTGTTCTGTGTCCACACTTGTGGGACCTGAACACCAGCATGCCTGACCCAGTTCCACTCAGTTTGCCCTCCCCCACCTGCCCCGGTGGCAGAACACGGACAGGGACCCATGGGAGTTTTACAGCCCTGCCCATCACTTGGGACATCAGAGTACTTCTCCCAGTTAACAAAGTTAAAGCATAAATCCCACTGCCATTACCACAGCTGCCTCTCTCCTGCAAGTGCCACCTACTGGCTGGGAGGTCAACTTGACCATCCCATCAGAACATCTGACAAAATTGTGCAGGGCTCGGGTAGGAAACAAGCTTTCCACAACCTCAGCTATCACCATTCCCCCTAACACTCCAGCTACTCAGGAGGCCATGAGCTCACTTACCCACTCACTACATTACTACTACAGCTGGCATTTTAGAAAGTCACCACACTCAGGCTATCTATAACCAAGAAAATCATACAGAGTCTATGCAACTCCCCAGTCATTCATGTCAGGGCTGGTGCACAAGCCTAACACTGGGAAAAACAATGGGGTCCCTCCCAGTCCAACTCCACCCAACTATGCTCCCCCTCTGGGGCTGAGAGCTTAGCTCAGGCCACTGTGCATCCCACAGATCAGACCACTGCAAAGACACTGAAGAACTTCTCCTGGTAAACAATGACAAAGCATAAATCCTTTTTCTACCACTGCAGGGTTTTTACCCGCTCTTACTTGCAAAAGCCACCTACTGACCTAGCGGCTGAACTGCACAACCCAGTACAAAATCTGACAGAAGTACACAACACTACAGAATGAGACAAGCATCCTGAGACTCCAGTCATCACAGCTCGACAGAAGGCAGTGAGCCTGCTCACACTCCTTAATATTGCTACTATAACCAATACTTGGAAAAGCCACCACACAAGTCTATCTATAGCCAAGGAACTGACACAGAGGCTTTGCCACTGAAAGTACCCAGAACCAAAGACAAACAACCCCACACAACATACAATATAGTCACATCTTCAATGGAAAAAAAAAATTCCATCCAAATGAAAGTAAATTTGAATATAAAATGATGAGATAGTTTATCCAGTTGAGAAGGAATCAGAAAAAACAATTCTGGGAGTATGAAAAAACAGTGTTACTTCACCCCCACAGAATCACACTAACTCTTGAGCAATGGATCCTAACAAAAATGAAATTTTTGAAATACTAAATAAGTAATTCAAAATATTGACTTAAAATAACTCCGTGAGATCCAAGAGAAAGTTGAAAACTAACACAAAGAAATCAGAAAAAACAAATCTGGATATGAATGAAAAATTTACTAAAGAGAGATTTAGGAAAAAAAAAAGAACTTCAGAAAATTAAAGATTCATTGAGGGAATTACAAAATACAGTTGAAAGTTTCAACAATATAGTAGATCAGGCAAAAAAAAAAGAATTTTAGAACTTGAAAATAAGTCTTCTGAATTAACCAAGTCAGACAAAAATATATATTTTTTAAAAAAGAACAAAACTTTCAAGAAATACGGGATTATATAAAGTATCTAAACCTATGAGTCACAGATATTCTTAAGGGAAAAGAAGAAAAAATAAAGTGTGGAAAACCTATTTGAGGGAATAATTGAGGAAAACTTCCCTCATCTTGCTACAGACTTAGACATCCATATATAAGAAGTTCAGAGAACTCATGGAAGATACACTGCAAGACAGATGCCATCAAGCCATATAGTCATCAGACTATTTAAAGTCAACATTAGGAAAAAAAATTCTAAAAGCAGCAAGAGAAAAGCCTCTAAGCATCTGTAAAGGAAATCCCATCAGACTATCAGCAGACTTTTCAGCAGGAACCTTACAAGCCAGATGAGATTGGGGTCCTATTTTCAATAGTCTTTAACGAAACAACTGTTAGCGAAGAATTTTGTATCATGCTAAACTAAGCTTCAGAAATAAGGGAGAAATAAGGGTTTTTTAAGATAAGCAAACACTAAGGGAATTTGACACCACTAGATCAGCCATACAAGAAATGCTGAAAGAAATTCTAAACATGCAAATGAAAGCTTGATGCTCATCATCACAAAAACACACAGAAGTATAAAACTCACAGGATTTATAAACCAATTGCATTATTGAGACTACAAGGAACTAGGTAACAATTAACATTATGACAAGAGGAAGGTTTACATAAATATAAATGGACTAAATGTTCCACTTAAAAGATATACACTGGCAGAATGGATAAAAAAATCTGATCCAATGACTTGCTACATACAAGAAGTCCACCTAAATGGTAAAGACTTTTAAAGGCTCAGGGTAAAGGGGTGGAAAAGATATTCCATGCAAATGGAAGTGAAAAGAGAGGAGGTATACTTACATGAGATAACACAGACTTTAAATCAATAACAGTAAAAAAAAAAAAAAAAAGGACAAAGAGGGTCATTATAAAATGATAAGGGGATCAATCCAACCAGATGATGTAACAATCTTAAATATATATGCATCCAACATTGGAGCACCCATATTCATAAAACACATACTACTAGATACAAGAAAAGAGATAAACAAAAATACAATAATTGTGAAGGATCTTAATCCTCCACTGAAAATGCTAGACAGATCAAATCACCAAGGCAGAAAATCAACAAAGAAACTCTGCACTTAAATTGGATTTTAGACCAAATAGTGCTAACAGACATTTATATAATACTCTACCCAACAAATAAAGAATACACATTCTTGCCATCAGTGCATGGAATATTTTCCAAAATAGACCATATATTAGGTTACAAAACAATTCTTAATAAATTTAAAATTTCAAAATCGTTTTAAGTATCTTCTAGGACCACAATGGAATAAAACTAGAAATTAATACCAAGAAGAAATTTTAAAACCATACAAATACCTGGAAATTAAACAACCTGGTCCTGAATTATCTTTGGGTCAAAACAAAATCAAGATGGGAATTTAAAAAATTTTGAAACAAATCGAAGTAGAGACACAACATATCAAAACCTGTGGGAAAAAGCAGTGCTAAGAGAGAAGTCTATAGTGTTAAATGACTATATCAAAAAGAAGATAAGATCACAAATTAAAAACCTAACATGGCACAAGATATTAAAAAAACAAGAAGAAACCAAATCCAGAGCGAGCAGAAAAAAAAGAAATAACAAACATCAGAGCACAATAAATGAAAGTGAGATGATCATACCAATACAAAGGATTGACAAAATGAAAAGTTGATTATTTGAAAAGACAAAATTGATAGAACTCTAGTTAAATTAAGCAAGAAAAGAGAGAAAATTCAAATAAGCACAAAGAGAAATGAAAAAGGACACATTATACCTGATACCACAGAGATACAAAAGGTCATTTGAGACTACTATGAACATCTCTATACACACTAAGTAAAAAACCTAGAGGAAATGGATAAATTCATGGAAACATACAACCTCTCCAGACTGAACAGGAAGAAACAGAAATCCAGAACAGATCAATAACAAGTGAGATTAAATCAGTAATAAGGAAAAATTTCCCAAGAAACAAAATCCCAGGGACAGATTCATAGCTGAATTCTATAAGACATACAAAGAATTGGTACAAATCCTCTTACACTGTTCCAGAAATTGAGTAGGAGGTAATCCTCCCTAACTCATTCTATGAAGCCAGTATCATCTAGATACCAAAGCCAGGCAGGGACACAACGAAAAGAGAAAACTACAGATCAGTATCTGTGATGAATATAGATGCAGAAATCCTCAATAAAATACCAGCATACCAAATCCAACAACGCATCAAAAAGATAATATGCCACAATAAAGAGACTTTTATTTCAGGGATAAAAGAATGGTTCAGTGTACACAAATCAATAAATGTGATTCAACACATAAATAGGAAAAAAAAAGCTGTGAATCTATAATTATGCATTATTTGATGAAATTAATAGTATCAAAGGTTATTTTTAGAACCTGAATGCATGCATATTAACAAAGAAAATTAAAGTCTATTCTACTACTACTTATAAACATTCATATATATATATAAAGTTTCATATCTTTCTTAGCTTCACAAGTACATGAGATATCACATGTAAAATCACTGGACTCCATTAACCTTATTTCTGAAATGAATAGCTCTTCAGAAAGACTAAAATGTTGGTAACTATGTGAATCTGGTGTAGTTCTAGTCCCCATGGTAACAGAGGTTTGTATATTGACATCAGAATCTAAGAGACCATAGAACTACAGAACATTTTGATTTGTGCTAAGGAAAAAAACAAAAAGAGAAATGCACGGTCCTGAAAAGACACCATAAAATGGCTGATATCCTACGGTGTAGGCATGAATTTCTGGTTTCCATGAGGAGAGATTTATTCCTAAACTCATTTCACATCCTTCTCTTTACCTTTTACTCATTTGGCAAGTGAAGAGGTAGATTGACTTCACTAAAGCAAATTTGGAAAACAGTAACTTAAAATGGAAAGCTAAATTGTACCTTACTCATTCCTCTCAGGAATTAGGTGCTCACAGGGAGCATATGTTCATCGCAGCTCATCCAGGCTGTAAGTTATGCAGGGTCCTATTTTACAACACTCTCCAGAACATCTACCATTATGTAGAATAGAGGCAATGAGAGCTGACACCTTGTCATTTTCTGGATTTAAAAGTGAGTATTTTCACATTTTGTATGTTTGGATATGAGACTTGCTGTAGGTCTTTGCTGGACACATATCATGTAAGTTCCTTTCTATTTATCACTTCTTAAGAAGTATTTTTAATAAAAAATGCCTATTTTCGTCAAATGATCTAATGAAAGTACTATATTTTTTTCATTCTTTAAAATAAGCTAATGCATCAGACTGTATTGATAGTTTTCTTTCTTTGGAGAGATTTAAAACTGACCTAGCATGTGTAGAATAAACTCAAATGTGTCATAATATATTCCCCCATTTTTTGTTGGTTTTTCTTCACTATCTTACATTATTTTAAGAATTTTTAAATTTATATTTGTGAATAAGATTGGTCTATTATTTTTCCTTCTTACATTGTTTTTGGTTGTTGTTTAGAATTGTGTGTTCTATCTATAGATAGAATTATTTATCTATATTTACTTAAAGGTATGGTGGCAATCACCTGTAAATATTGAAATTTAATTTTAAAACTTAATCTGGATTAAAGTTTGTAGTACATTCTTAGGTTTTTAATTTTTGAAAAAAATGTAGATTTTTTTGTACTCATCCTTAAAAGAGACTTTACCTTGCACATAATTTTAGTT
>NW_012134969.1:631819-651949 GCF_000956105.1 Propithecus coquereli
CTGGTTTTGAACTCCTGAGCTCAAACAATCCGCCCACCTCGGCCTCCCAGAGAGCTAGGATTACAGGTGTGAGCCACCGCGCCCGGCCTATAATTATAATTTTTTAGTAGTCACATCATTATTTGTTGACAAATTCTAAACAATTTCCTTTATTTTTATAGCTTTGCAATGTCATAAACTGTTATTGAAATTCATTGTGATATCTGAGGAGCCATGTCTTTCATCAGTTCTGTTTTTTATCTTGAACTTTTATTTTGGCACATGTGCAATGACCCTCTTGTCTTCTGGTTACCTTCTCATACTTTTGCTTCCATCTTTCATAATTTAAAACTTATTCAAATATTAGTTTATATATTCTATTTAATATTTACTAATTATATGGCTTATGAAAATCTGATTCTCTGTTGTTTCTGCTAAACTGTAGCTCATAGAGTAAGGATTTTTTCTGCTGTGTTTCTTATAATTGTTTAATCTGAATTTAGTCACTGGAATTTTGTCTAAATAAATTTTATGAAGTTCGGTTCTAAAGTATATTTTGCCAGAGAGGATTAATATTTGATTTTTCTTAGGTATTTGGGAACACAACCAATCTAAACAAGTATTTATTTTTTCATGTGGGAGTACATGATAAACCTGGAGTAAAATTTTTCTAACATCAATTGAATGCATATGGAAAATTTCTGAGATTTCCCTCCCCCACTTTTTCCTGCTCTTTGTAGAGTCAAGCTTCAAAATGTCAAGTATGACACGTATAAACCTTAGGGACATATTATTCCTTTGCCTTTATATGAAGAGTAACAGATTAGATCTTCTATCCTGCTCGTTACATAGGTTTAATATTATGTCACTTTGGTCCATTTAAAACTAAGATTTAAGATAGCAAACATCCAAAGAGACCTCTAAAGACTCTAGTGCTTCAGTGTTTTTTCTTTTTTCTTGTTTCTAAATCCTTGCTTTATTTTTATTTCTCATCTCCAGTGATTTTCTTTAATTGCCACTGAAGTTAACTATATATTTAGTTTTTATTCTATATTTTTACCCAGAATTTTATTCATACTATAATGGAAAGGTTTGCTTGGACAATAATTTCCACAATATTAAAAAAAAGAACTAGTCAATAATATTACATTTAAAAATAGATGAATGACTTTTTGGGGGGAATCTTATATATGGGGTCTTGCTGGATCATTGCTTGTGAAGAATTTGCAGTAATTAAAAATATATGTAAGAGTTACCATAATATTAGTTTGAATGATATGGAATTGCAATTTTTGAGCTCACAAAAACTTGAATACCAGTAATTTTATATAATTTAATCTAAATACCTACTATTTATATATTGAAATGTGATGGCATTAAATCAGTTGAATTAGAATGTTAAAATAATAAATTGGTTATTTGTTCTGTTATATATTACTTTTCATTACATGCTATATATTTAGAAATCACATAAATATATTAATGTGATCTAATCAGATTTTTTCAGCCTTTTCTTTTCTCCTAGTGCTTCTCTGTTTTGACACTGCTACCCCAGGAGATCTATGTTGAATACTTAATATGCATATTCCCATATTTTTCTCTGTATACATACATGTATACACACACATAGATACCTACACATAAAATATATACAGGTATTTTTATCAATTTACAGAAATAGTATACAATTTCCTACCTTTGGCTTTTTCGTTTAATATCTCATAAAAATTTATTCATCTATGCAAGTTACCCAATTTCAATTTTTTATTATACCATTCTAACAGTCTATAGCATTAAAGTAATATAATGTGTAACATTAATTAATTATATTAATCACAGGCATTCCTTGGTAGAATATTGTGGTTAATACATAATTTTATTTAAGACTACCATCATGATAGACTGAGATTGAGAGAGAAAAGAAAAAATAATATTTTAATAGCAATTTAATCCAAAATGTGGTTATTTAAGCTATTTTTAAGTCTGAGTTTTAGGAAAAAATACCATTATTTATTGTCGTTTTGAAATGGCTCAAGATTATGTACTCTGTAACTTCTGAGGCAAGAAGTGCCATCTGATTCTGCATTTTTCTAAAAAAAGATCACTTAGATTGATAACTTCTTATATTGCTACTTGATGATTTTTAAATATTAGACATCTTAATTAAAGAGTCCCAATATTCTTCGAACAAAGAAATATATTGTATTTGTATATTGTATGTTATTTGGGGTATAATCTTTGTAAGGGTCAAATGTGTTTTATCTCTGTGGTAATCTAATTGACACACACCCTAAAAATAGGAGGTTTAGGAATGACTTTTTAAAAATTTTATTAACAGTTTTATTAAAGTACGGTTGACATCCAAGTTTAAAGTGTATTAAATTTTGACATATATATGTGTATATATATATATATATATACATATATATATATATATATGCACTTGTAAAACCAAGGTAAGCAAGATAGTTTACATTCTTTTCACCCAAAAGTTTTCTTATACCCCTGTATAACACTTCTATCACTTCCTTTGATCCACTGTCTCCTCTCATTGCCAGGCAACCACTGACCTCCTTTGAATCACTATTGATTAGTATAGATATTATGGATTTTTAAAAATAAACAGCAATGTATGTACTCGTTTTTTGTCCAGCTTACTTCATTCATCATAATCATTTTGAGATTAATCCTTCTTCATTCATTATTAGTTCATTCCTCTTTATAGATAAGTGGTGTTTCATTGCTTGGATATGTCACTATTAATATACTTACCTTTGTACTTCCTCATGGAGAATTGTTTCCAGTTAGGTGCTATTACAATAAAACCTTAATAAATGTTTGGATAAATGACTTGGTTTGGATATAACTTCGATTTGTCTTAAGTAAATATGTAGGAATGGAATAGCAGGGTCATGTGATCATGTATGATTATATTTTTAAGAAACTGAGAAGCTGATTATCAAAACAGTGTGCTATATTGCATTTTCAAGGACAAATTATGAGACTTCCAGTTGTACCACATCCTCATCAACACTTGATAGAGTCAAATATTTTTAATTTTAACCAATCTAAATGGTGGGTGTTACCACACTGTAGTTTTAATTTGAATATAATTTGAATTTCTCTAATGATTAGTCATGTTGAACACCTTTGTATGGCCTTATTTAGCAAAATAATATCATCTCTGATAAAATGTCTTCAGATCTTTGGCCCTTTATGTATTAGGCTGTTTACTTTTTAATAGGTTTGAGAGTTATTTATGTTAAACATAAACTCTTTACCAGATATATGATTTATAAATATTTTCTTTCTATCATGATTTGTCTTCTCATACTATTAACAGTCTCTTTCATATAGCAGTTCTTAATTTTGATGAGATAAAATTGACGGATTATTTTTCTTTTATGGATTTTGTTCTTGGTGTATCTAAGAAATCTTTCCATAACAAAGGTCAGAAAACTTCTTCTAGAAGTTTTGTGTGATATATTCAGGTTTAGGATCCATTTTGAATTAATTTTTGTATATAGATCAAGTCATGGATAGATACTTATTTTGTGCACATGGATATCCAATTACTCTTAAAAAATTTGCTGAAATTCTTACAGCTTATCTGCTGAATTGCCTTTGCATCTTTGTTGAAAATCAATTGAATATATGTAAGTGGGCTATTATCTTGATTCTCTATTTTATTCCATTGATCTGTTTGTCTATCTTAGCGTGAATATAATGCAGGTATGATTACTGTGGCTTTATAAGTTTTAATGTTAGGGAACACAAAACCTTCAACTTCATTCTTCTTTTTTCAAAGTTGCTTTTACTATTTTAGGTCCTTGAATTTTTACATGATTTTGGAATTATTTTGTCAATTTCTAACCACAGCGACAACGACAACAACAAAAACCCTGCTTGAATCTTGTTAGTGATCACCTGGAATTCATAAATGAACGTGGGGAGAATTGTCATCTCACAATATTGAGCCTTTTGATCCCTAAAAACAATATGACTCTCCATTTATTCAGGTCTTATTTAATGCCTCTCAGTAATAATTTGACTGTACAAGTTATGCATATCATTAGTTGGATTTATCCCAGTATTTAATATTTTTATGATATTTTAAATGATATATTTTAATTTCAATTTTCTTAATTTATTGTTCGTGTGTAGAAATACAGCTGATATTTTCATAATAAGCTTGTATCCTGCAGCCTTGTTGAGGTAACTTATTAGTTCTGGCTTTTGTTTTGTTTTGTTTTGTTTTATTGTTATGGTTGTTTTTGATTCCACAGATTTTTCTACACAGACAATTATGCAAGTCCCAAATGCTCTGGCTTCTCCAGACTCCTATCTTCATCTCCTCAAATTAGGAAGATCACCAGCCTCCAGCTTTGCTTCTCAACCCTGTGTTGCTCCTGGAGTCTTTCTCTGCTCAGCAAACTGCAGCAATAGGAGGTTTGCTTGTTTGTCTTGTTTCTCACAAGAAAACATTGCCCTTTTTCCCCCAATATCCAAAGTAATATTGAGAACCACTGTTTCATATATTTTGATCATCTCCAAAAGAAACCCTGGCAACCACTAGTCTACTTTGTCTCCCTGGATTTGTTTACATAAAATGTTTCATATACTGGAATCATTCAGTATGTGACCTTTGTGGATGATTTCTTTCATTTCATAATGTTTTCTAGATTCAGCAATGCTATAGCATGAATCAGCAATTCATTTCTTTTTATGGCTTAATAATAGTGCATTGCCCAGATATACCACATTCTATCTTTTCTTCAGTTGATGGATACTTGGATTCTTTGCACTTTTTTGTTATTTTAAGTAATACTGCTGTGAACACATATGTATTAGTTTTTTTTGTAGATACATATTATCAGTGATTTGGGTTATATACCTGGGAGGAAAATTGTTGCATCATATGTTAATTTTGGAGGAATTGCCAAACAGTTTTCTAAAATGATTTTGTTTTCCTTCTGCATTGCACAATGGAATCCTTTTCCATTCAATAAGCTGGGCAAAATGAGGTTCACTTGTTTATTTTATATTTCTTAGAAATATAATATCCTGACAGCCAGTATTTTGAAAACTGCTGTTTTATATATTCTGTCTAGTTTCTAATTTGTTGCATGGAAAAAGATAAATTTGTATTGTATTATTCCAATTTGGCAAGAACAAGAGTCAAGGTAAAGAATGTTTTAATTCATACAAAAATGAAAGGAAGTGATATCTTAATGTGGTTTGGACTTGCATTTCCTTAATGCAATATGTTGAACTTCTTCTTCATGTGTTTTTTGGTCATTGGTACAGCATTTTTGGAGAATTGTCTATCCAAATCCTTTGACAATTTTCAAATTGTGTTTTTGATGTTTTATTACTGTTATAAGATTTCTTTACATATTTTGGATACTAGTTCCTTATCAAATATACGATTAGTAAATATTTTCTTTCATTCTGTGGGTTACTTGTTACTTCATTTCTATTTTTATCCACCATTGGGCCTTTTTCTTTCTTTTTTAATTGTAGTAAAATACATATAAAATTTACCATCTTAACCATTTTAAAGGGTATAGTTCAGCAGTGCTAATAACTATGTTCATGTTGCTGTGAAAATAATCTCCAGATCTTTTCATTTTAAAAAACTGAAATTCTATACTCACAACACAACAACTCTCCATTTCTCTTCCTCCATCTCAGCTCCTGGCTTTCTTCTTCCCACCCCCCCACCCCACACACAGGCCCTGGCAACCACCATTCTAATTCCTATTTCTATGAATTTGACTATCTAGGTATATCATATAAGTGGAGTCATAGAGTATTTGCCCTTTTGTGAGTGGCTTATTTCATGTAGCATAATGGCCTCAAGAATGATCTATTTTATAGAATGTGTCAGAATTTCCTTCCTTTTTAAAACTGAATAATAGTCCATTATATGTATATATTGCATTTTTATACCCATTTGTCTGTCAATGCACTCTTAGATATTAATATTTCCATCTTTTGCCTATTGTGAATAATGCTTCTATGAATATAGATATGACTTATCAATTTCTTGAAAGTGACCTTAGAGGCACAAATGTTAAATTTTGATAAAGTGTCATTAATTTTTGTTTGTTATTATTATTTATATTTTTGGTGTCATATCTAAAAAACCATTGACTAATCCAAGGTCATAAAAATTTATACTTATATTTTCTGCTAAGGATATTTTAGTTGTAGGTTTTACATTTAGGTCTTTGATCCACTTTGAGCTAATTTTTGTATGTGATGTGCAGTAAGACTCCAACAGGGTGTTGAGTGTGGACTAGCATGAGAGTAAGAAGTTCTTGATCAGTCTTAGGGGGCCACTTACTCTTCTCTAGGCTTAACTACAAGAGCTCCACAATGTTTCCAGGTGAATATTTAAGAATGATCCCCTTGTGTCTCTGGCAGATGATGGAGAAGAGCAAGCACTGTAAAATATACCTGGAACCTTTTCCATAATAAAGGCTTACTTTCCATGGTAAAAAGCTGTGTCAGAGCCTTATCCCAGTGTGGGCTGGAGGTGGGAAGGAATTCTCTCCACTCCAGGCCTCTCTACCTTTCCTATCTCACCTAAGAAAGAAAAATAATATATAATCAAGTGATGTCAGCACTTCAAGGAAATAGACTGGGAAGGTTTCAGCCAGAGAAATGAGTAGGGGGGAAAGATAGGGGAAGAAAGCTATACCTCTGGAGAAACATTTGTGAAATATAGCACCAAGTCTCAAACAGGTAAAAGGCTTAGTATTTAAAGGGAATATTGCAGAAAGTCTACTCTTCTTCAACCTACCATCAATAAACAGAGTTTGAGAATTCAGTATTATACCTGAATTAGACCTGAAATTTGCTGGAAGACACAAACTTTTGTAGAGAAAGACCAAGGGATGTCCAAAGTAAAGATGGGATACAAAAACAATGACAACACAGAATTTGAAGCCTCTGACACCTAAAGCTGTAACAAACATTGAAAACAATGGCGCTCTGAGCCAAAATAACCTAAAACCCCACATTTAAGGCCTATTAACTCATTTCATATTACCTAAAATATTGTTTCTAGTTTTCAAAAAAGAAAAAAAAATGCAAGGCATGCTAAAAGGCAAGAAAACTCACAGTCTTCAGAGACAAAGCAAACTTCAGAATCATACACAGATATGATACAAATGTTGGAATTAGTAGATAAGAAATTTAAAATAAACATTAATATGGTAAGTGGTCTAATGAAAAAAGTAGACAACATGCAATATAGTTGAGTAACATAAGCTGAAAAATGGAAACTTGAAGAAAGGATCAAAAAGAACTGATTAAAAAAAAATACTATAACATGGCTATTAGTAGACTCAACATGGCTGAGGAAAGAACCACTCAAATTTGAAGACAGGTCAGTAGAAACTTCCCAAACTGAAATGCAAAGAGAAATAAAAAGTGAAAAAAAAAAAAATTAGATCTCTCAAGAACTGTGGGATAATTCCAAAGGTTGTTAACATATCCATAATTCGAATTATAGAATAATAAAGAAGAAATAATAAAGCAGAAATATTTGATGTAATAAAGGTGGAAAACTGTTAAATATTAATGACAGATACCAAACCACAGGTCTAAGAAGGTCAGAGAACAGTATGCAGGATAAGCACAAATATACCCCTCAGACATATCATATTTGAGCTGAATAAAACAAAAGACAAAGAGAATTTCTCGAAAAAAGCCAGAGTGGGGGAAACACTTTACTTACAGGTAAAAAATTAGAAATTCCAGTATACTTATCAGAAACAATGCAAACAGGAAGGGAATGGAATAAAGTATCTAAAATACTGAGAAAAACATCACCATCATAGAATTCTATATCCTATAAAATTATCCTTTAAAAGTAAATAAAAAATAAAAAACTTTCTTAGATAAATATAAACTGAAGGAATTCATCACCAGCAAAGCTACTCTGCAATAAATGTTAAATTCTTCAAGCAGAAGGAAAATGATACAGGTGAAAATCTTGGATCTATTATGAAGTTATAAAAAGGAATGGATTATTAAGCCATGAGTAGATATGCATACATCTTAAATACATATTGTTAAGTTATTATAGCCAGTCTGAGAAAGCTACACACTGTGTGATTCTCTTTTTATATGACATTCTGAAACCACAAACGCAGTAAACATATCAGTGGCTGCTAGAGGTCTGGGTATTGGGGGAAATATGTGATATACAGGGGATTTTCTTAAGGTAAGCAAACATTTTCTATATGATACTGTAACTGTGTATACGTGAGACTATGCATTCAACAAAACCAAGAGAACCTTGGAACACAAATGGAGAATGTATACAATTTTTTTTAAAAATCATATAGGAGATTGGAAGATCCCAGGATAGAATACAGAATCTGACAAAAGAACCTAATTGTATTACAAATGTATGAAATGACCTCTCTGATAGGGATTGTACAAAAAAAACTTCTGACCTAAAGAACTCTGAAAAAGACTGTAATATGTAAGATTAAAGGCAAAGGAAACTGCATATAAGCACCATACTCTACTGCATAAAGTTGTTTTCCATGGAGGTTTAAGTTAGTAATTCTGAAACTGCTATCTATGTATACTGAAATTGAACAATTAAGTAAATGGAAAGTGAATGGTATGAACCAGGTTTGTCACTGGTGGAGAGGAAAGTTAAAGATAAGCAAGGGAAAACGGGTAGAATGACGCAAATGGTGATGGATTAGAGTTGGAGACACCACTATAACTCATGGTTAACTTATTATAGATACAGATGGCAACATGTAAAAATATACAGACAAATAGATACATGTATACTCAAGGTTTTGTGTGTGTGTATGTGTGTGTGTGCGTGTATGTGTGTGTGTATATGTATATATATATTTCCTTGTTTTGTCAGGTGAGACAACTTAGAAGCAATAACACCCTAGTAGCAATAAGCATACCTGGCACTTAGATCTTGCTTTCTAATACCATTTAAAAAAACAAAAAACAAACAAACAAAAAAACACTCCATGATGATTCTAGCACTGGGCCAGAAAATACATACAATCAGCCTGTACCACTGTATAGTGCTAGAAAGTAAGGAAGTGCTGAAAGGAAACGTAGTTTTTCTGTACTCAAGTAGATAGAATATAAGTCTATGTTCCTTAAGTGTGGGCTGTACATAGTGACTTCCTTCCAAAGATTACTCAAAGGGAGAGAAAATAAGAGAAAATTAGTAACTTTGTAGTAGAGAAATCTGACAAACACTAGCTCAGCCAGGTGATCAAGGTCAACATCAACAGTGATAAGTCATGTTGATAGTATGATATGTGATATATCATCACATCATGATGTGATGGCACCTTATCCTATGATGTTTCTTTCCAAAACATATAACCCCAGTACAATCATGAGAAAAACATCAGACAAATCCCAACTGAGGGGCATTCTACAAAATACCTGATCAGTACTCCTCAAAACTATCAAACCCATTAAAAATAAGGAAAGTTTGAGAAACAGTCACAGCCACCTGGATCCTAAGGAGACATGGCAATCAAAAGCAATGTGGTATCACAGAATGGGATTCTGAAACTGAAAAAAAAAAAAAAAGTGATAAAAACTAAGGACTTCTGAATAAATTATGTACTTTAGATAGTAATAATGTACTCATAATAACTCATTAATTGTGGCAAATTTATGATAATTTAAGATTTCAATAACAGAGAAAACTGTGAGGTTTATGGAAACTCTTTGTACTATCTCTGTAACTTTTCCATAAATCAGAAACTATTCTTAAGTGAGAAGTTTATTAAAAATAATGTTAATTAATATGAGCTTATAACCAGTCTTGATATATTCCTAATATGATTATACTCTTGTGTTGACTTTTGCATAGCACATCCATCCAGCAGTCTGTAAATATAGTACAGAGGAAGTCATTTTATGTAAACTTTCTCTGTGGAAATTTTCCATGTAATATTTCTAATTCAATATAGACCATTTAAAAATAATTCAGGTTATTGATTTGTTTTGCTCTTTGACTTTTTTTCACTTATTTTGGAAACATAACACTGTTGGTGCTGTGTACCTAAGGTTCCCTGAGTAATTGGAATTCAACACTGAAAATACCTGTAAAAATAGATGAATCATGCCACTACAGAAGAGATTATATAACCGATAAAGGAAAAAAAAAGGATTCAAATAGTGGAAACAAAAAGGAGAGAGCAGGAGATATATTTTTAAATAAAACCCCTGCATTTGTTTTTTAATTATTATATTTTATTTAGTACATTGAAATGCCTTTTTTAGCACAAAGTACACTATGTTTTCAAATTACGTTGGAAGTGATTGGTAAAATATTTGACATTACTTTTGCTTTTCAGACACTCAATAATATGTATTCAATAAAGAAAGCCTCTTTTTCATGCTTCTGATTTTCACTGAGTTAAATTGTTTCCTATACAATTCCAGCCTCATGCATTACTTGTTTCTTTTCCCCACAAATGTGGAATAATTTGCCCAGTTGGAGAGGAAAGCAATTCTATATATCTTGATTTAGGTAAAATTATGTTCAAAAGTCCTAAGCCTAGGGAATCTCTTCCCCCGGCCCTTTTTTTCTGCTCTACCTGGAAAAGTACAAGGCAGCAACTCAGATCATTTTGATTCCTCCACAGGCTCATACATTGGCTTAGGTGAGCCAGCGAGTGGTGGAGTGGGGCAAGGAGTTCGCAGACACACTGGTCTCTTTTGAGTAACACTTTCCAACTCATCCTTTCTCAGTAACAAAGGTGATTTGTTTTTTTCTCTTTGACTTACTCTCTTGTATTATTTGCTCAGGAAGTTCAGAATTCAGCAGGAAAGATGAGTTCATTAATTAGATCTCTTCAAACCTGAGTCAAAAGTAAGAATTCTAAATTTGTAGCACACATAAACACATGATATACCTAACTGTATACACATGGAACCATAGTGTGAGTGGACATGCAGGAAAAAAGATAATAGTGACACAAAATAAATTTCAGGCTTTTGTCTAAAAAAGGAAAATCTTTGCCATTAAATAGCTCAGCAAACTCTGAGGTCACCGTGCTTTACGTCAGTACTCGGTGGAACAATGCAATGTGAGCAACTTTGGTTTATAGTAATATTCTTCTCTAGAAACAAACAGACCAAAACATCTCTCTTTTGTAAAGTATGTGAAAACATTTCTGTGGCAGAATGATTCAAGACAGGCCTAGAACTTCTTGTAAGAAATCAAGGGTGTTTTTAAAAATGTCTAGATTAGCTTTAAAAAAGGAAAATTAAAAATGTACTATCTTAATTGTGGTGAAAAATAACGTGATTACAGTTAGTTGAAACAAGCAAGTTGAGTAAATTAAAGGAATCCTTCATATTGACATGGACAATAAAAAATGGAAAGGTAACAAAAATAATGCTAAAGAGTAGTTGTAAAGCATACATGATTTCCCAAAACAGTCTACCTATAACACTATGTATTGATCAGCCCAAGTTTTGTGAGTCTTATGTTGAAGTTAATATAATTATAAACCACATGTTGGGTGCTTCATATACTTCAATTAAATATTTGGAAGAGCACAGGTGGAATGTTAAATGGATGGAAAAGTTGAGAAGAAAAACACTTGTCCTAGAAGAGGGAAAGACATCCATGTAATATTTTGAAGTACAATGTGTGAAATCAGTGCTTTCAGGGAAGCAAACCTCTGGTTGGCAAAGAAGTAAAAAACATAAGGATGAAAAAATTAAAGAATTATGTAGACTGAGGTAATCCAAGAATCTAGTAAGAGCTTTTCCAGGCTGAGTCAAGGTCTTAGTAGAGGCTCAAACAACACTTGTCTATTCCCTGTTGTCCCACCAATAAACTCCATTTTATGGTAATAGCATTATAATTAGAAAACCCGCATGCAAATGAAAAAAAATGCAATAATTTCAGGATTTTAATTCCTTGGTTTGAATAGCTTCACTTTCAGGGAGGGTTCGCAGAAGAAATTGGGAAGGGTTGTGATAGAGAAAACAAATGATACCTTGAGAAAATAAAATGAATTTTTTATATGAAAGAATTTAACATCACCCCATACACTAAAAGGAATATTTTTATATGCTGTGAATGTAGGGACTCCAGTCAGACTCAGTGCAGGGACAAATTCTATAATTTCATGTCCACATTATAATCACTTGTTTAGTATTTCATCATTTCCAAAAAGGATCTTTGGATTTGGAAAATGTAGAAGCTCATGCCAACAGCACATACTATTTGCACTGTAAATCTTTTCCATGTATCAAATCCCAACTATTGTGGCATAAATTCCTTGAGTGCAGACACCATATTTTGTATAATCATTCATAATGTTGTATGAAGCTATACATAGTAAGTGTATAATAGTAATTTCTGAAGGATAAAAATATAGATACAATTTCAGGAAACTTAAATTCTGCATGCAGAAAACAACATAATAACTCAAGAAACATGAATGTACAAATTATTACTGCATTTTATAATCAGAAAAATATTTAAAATTATGACCATACAACTTGAAAAAAAAATAAATACATTTTCTTCCAATTTAGCTGATCAGTTTAGGCATGTAGCTTGCTAATATTATATTCAAACCAATTAAAACATCAGTTTTTAATTTTTTTCTAAAGTACAATATACAGAATTTTACACTTAAGTATAAAAAAAAGACTATTGACAGATAAGGACAAGAAATGATTGGTTTTCTTCACTCGGGGTCTTGATGAGCAGAGAAAATCATGACACTCCTGGACAGGTGATGACATCTAAAATGATGTTTCAGAGTCTTAAAACAAATGAGAAAAGGATATACAACTCATATTTCTTATAAATACATGCAATAAAAATGTTTCATTTTAATGCATTTCACTGCTTTCATAATTCATTGTTTCTTTACTTTTCTTTCTTTCTTTTTTTTAGTATCATTACTTTCTGCTCTATATATTAAATCCTAACCCTAGCAGTGCCTTAGAGATATCTCATAGATGGGTAGGAAATGGCTAACAATGCAAGCTAACTTAAAAAAGAAATAACAGAAATAGGCCATGACCATGTTTGTCATAGCATATGTTGCCCAGGGCTTTATCCTGCCATCTCAAGAATCTTCTGCTAATAGAAGCAGAGCTGTTAGGCAGGGCCATGGTATCAGTATTCTCATTTTACTTTAAGGGTGCTGACTTCAGACTTACAAAAGGTATTTTGGGCTGCCTCTGCTTTGTATGTAAGATTAGCAGGGGTTAGGGTAAATGTTTGGACTGGGAATTTAGCCCCTCAAACAGCATAAGACAGAGAAAAGAATTACAGTCTCAGATTATGGCAACTTTTCATAACTTTACCTCCCATGATAAATGTGTAGACTAAAGAACCAAGGAGAAGCTGTCTCCTACTCCAATATACAGACAGGTTCATTATGCACAGGCATTTCACATGACTAAAGTCAAGTACAAGCCCATGTGAGTATCACTGATACTGGTACTCATACTGACCAGAATCAGGAATAGTATATTAATCATAATAATGCCTTCTTCACTCACTGATAGTTACTTATCTGTTAGGAATAGTTCATAGACCTGCTAATTACTTCATTACTGTGTATTAGCCTACTTATAAATAAAACCTATTCAACAGATATTATCCTGATATTATAGATGGAGAAATATAGGTTTAAATTAGTAAACCATGTGTTAGTAAATCCAGATGAAATATGACAATGGAGACTAGGATTTATTTATCAGTATCTCCCAAGAGAGTTATGTTTTTATGCTTAATTCTACTAATTTTCAGGGAAATAATTTCAGAGTCTTTGGGAAAGGAAAACATACCACAGGTACCATCTTTAACTGACTGCTATTAAAGTTTCTTCATGGTCAGCCAGTTTTTTAAAAAGTATTTTTTGCTTTCTCTTTGCTTAGCTCAATTTAAAATGCCTTACTGGAAACGGTTATACTATTATCACCATATATTGTACCCCTGTATGGCTTCATTTTATTTTTATGGTTATTATTGGCATAATTTGTCTCAAGTTTTCTATCTTCTAAAGACAAATATTTATATTCTTTTATTTTACTATTAACTTCAAAACAAATAAAAAAGTGGAAAAGACAATTATGCAATAAAGAACATGGTCACTCTTTTCTCATGAAGAAGTATTCCTAGGAAAGTTTTAGCTTTATTCTAAATAAATGAAAGAGTTTATTCAGGCACAATATATTGCTAATACATTATGGAGATATATTAATAGAAATGTATTTGTCAAAAATGTATTTTCTGCATTAGGACCAGAACTTTATGTTCTCCTCAGGCAGCACTAACCTGGGGAGATGCCTCCACAGCTTCAGGACACCTGGGGGCCACGTGAGGACAATGTGGTAGACTAGAGGCCTTTCTAGGGTGCCTCACCCATTTGGAAGAAGCAAAATAGTGTGCAGAGATTCACACTGTGAACTTTGATCCATGCAGAGACATGGGAATTCAACAGAAAAGTGAAGGCCGCTTCAGACAGATTCTGGGGAAGAGAAGCTGAGCAGGCAGTCTGCGAGGCAGGGTGGGCTGAGAACCCTGAACGTGAGTGAAGCCCCGATACTGGATACGGATAGGGGGAGTGAGTGTCCTTCTGCCATCCAACTTTCCACTGAGAAACCTTGCAGTTCAGGCCGCAGGGAGCACCTTAACACTCCCAAGCCCTGGGGCTAACTTGAGGAGCAGCCAGAAGGCTGTGAGAAGGAACAGACTGGCATGTGCCCCATGCATGCTCCCAGACCTGGGTGGCCACTGAAGGAGCTCACTCCCGATCCATAGCAGGCTGTCCGGGAACCTGCCAGCTAGCGAGGGGGGCGGTGGGCCTGGGATTGGCGATCTGGTCTCGAGCTGAGGAGGGGCCCTCACAGCAGAAGTGAGGCGAGCTTGGCAGGGATTTCAGGCTCGCATTGGAGTTAGGTGTCTCCCCTTTCACAGGACTGGAGCCGGGGTGAGGAGAGGATTTGCCTGAGAGGCATAGTTTTGACCTGGGGCAGCGGCCTGGAGCGGTTTCCGGTTTCCCAGACTGAAGGCAAAGTGCCTGCGACTTGGCTAACTGTTCCCACTTGCGGCCTGAATTGGGCTGTGGGAGGGGAGGGAGCCCCGCCGGGTCTGGAGCATGAGAGCAAAGCGACTCCCACCCTGCCCGCTTGGCTGTGAAGCTGGAACTGCCCTTTTTTTGTGCGGGACTTTGGCACAGTGGGTGGTCCCCTTCTCACTGGCGCATTTCTCCGGGGGTCTGAGAACTTCCTCCCCAGAATCCCTCAGGGAAGGCCGAACTCCTTTGGTCCACCAGCCCAGCTACCACTCTCCACCTGCCTCAGGCAGGGCACTGTACCCGGACTGCGGAGCACTCCACAGCCCAACCCGTCACCTTGGAGGGGAAGTACTTCTCCTGGTTAACAAAGTTAAGCATAAACCCTGCTGTCACACCATAGCTGGCTTTCACTTGCTAGTACCCGCTACTGGCCTGGAGGCCGACCTGCAAAGCCCCTTACAATACGTGCTACACAAGTGCACAACACGTGAGAAAGAGACAAGCTTCTTGTAACCTCGGCTACCACCATTACCCACGCCACCATGGCTAACCAGGAGGCACTGAGCATGCACCCTTGCCCAGTACACTGTTACTACAACTGGCATTTGACAAAGCCACCACACTAAGGCTATTTATAACCAAGGAAAGCATATAGAGACTTCACCATTGAACGCACCCAAAAAAGCTAAATGGCTCTGCTCTCCATACATCATAGCTACATCCTCCAGGAAAAAAAAAAAAAAAAAAAAGTCCTGCCCTAATGAAAGTAAATTCAACAATAAGAAGTTACTGTTTCTTCTTTCTCCAGATGTGAAGAAATCAATGTAATAATACTGGAAATATGAAAAAGCAAGTATTATGATACCCCACCCCAAAGGAACACAGTAATTCTCTAGCAGCAGGTTCTAACCAAAAAGCAATTTCCAAAATTCTAGATAATGTATTCAAATAAAGAAGCTCAATGAGATGCAAGAGAAATCTGAACCCCAATACAAAGAAATCAGAAATAGGAATCCTGAAAAGACCAATAACTAGTAGTGAGATTAAAACAGTAATAAAAAATTTCCCAATAAAAAAAAAGCCCACGACCAGATGGATTCACAGTTGCATTCTACTAAACATACAAAGAATGGCTACCAATACTCCTGAAACTGTTCCCAAACATTGAGGAGGGTGAAGTTCTCCCTAACTTATTTTACAGAGGCAGTATCACCCTGATACCAAAGTCAGACAAAGACACGACAACAACAACAAAAATTACAGACCAGTGTCCCTGATGATATCCTCAACAAAATACCGGCAAACTGAATCCAACGGCACACCAAAAAGGCAATATACCATGAACAAGTGGTTTTTATTCCGGGGAAAAGGTATGGTTCAATACACACAAATCAATAAATGTGATTCATTACTTAAACAAAATTAAGGGGAAAAAGACATGATCACCCCAATAGACATAGAAAAAGCATTTGATAAAATTCAACATCACTTCATGATGAAAACCCTCAACAAACTAGACATAAAATGAATATACCTCAAAATAATTAAGCCCATATGCAAAAAAACCTGAAGTCAACATCATACTGAATGGGGAAAAGTTGAAAGCAATTCCACTAAGAACTGGAAAAAGAAAAAGACAAAACAAAACAAAAAAGTATTTTCCTGCTGAACCTTCAACTCCTCTTTTCTCAGCTACAGTTTACCATTACTTATTCTTCTTTTGGGCCCATATGAGATATATTCTGACTATCAGTCATGCCTATAGTTTGCACAGGGTCTACTTTCTATATGTAGATAACATAATATGTAAGCTGATACACTGATCTTCAGGGCACATAATTTAGAGTGCTGAACGAAGTAATATTCTGAGGGCTAAAATTTGGAAGATACAGTTCAAAAATTTATAATCAGGAATTAATGCCATAGCTCAGATCAGTTTATCTAATGTTTCCCCTAGAACATGCTTGAATGGGCCATGTGATAGAAAAATTTCTATAGGGAGAGAAGGAGAAAGCTAAAGGAAGCATATTTCCCTAAAAATCTGAAGTTAAGAATATCAAGAAATCTAAATAAGGAAGCCATTACATTGAAAAGGATAGACTATGAAGATAAATTTTGCCTATTTCAAAATTGGTTGTGCATGAACTCCAATTCGTGTGGTTCGAGAGAAGGTCCAGTGCTTTTTTTATTGACGGATGTATATTCTTAGACATAAATGTCAAAAGATGTGATTAAAGAGAAATGGAAGGGGGCAAACATCATTCAAAAGAAATATGTTTGTGTTAGAGAGAAAATGTGTGTTGTTAATGCACACATATAACGTACGGAATATGTATCACATTTATATATGTGTATGGTATTATACAGCATATAAATGTATTTATCATACTATCATATATGATATACATGTACAGATATGAAAATATCTCCAAGATACGTAAATTTTAAAATTCAAAGTACAGAGCAGTAGTATATACTATACATAACTTTCAATACTAGAAAACATAAAATATCTATTAACCAAGTGAATGAGTAAATAAATTGGGTTCTGTTTTTACAATGGAAATATCATACAGCAAAGAAAATGAATCAACTACAGGTATACAAAATATGCTTAAATCTGAAATACATTATGTCCCACCAAAAAAAAATTAGACACCAAGGAATACTTTTAATAAATTCAAAAAACAGAAAAAGCCAAATCAGAGAATTTAGATGTCATACGTAGGTGGTAAAGTAAAGGAAAAAAATCAAGAAGTGAATATAATAAAATTTAGCTTCTATGTTACCAATAGAGAGAGGAGGGTTACCACCTTATCTGCAAGGGTGTGTGTATCTGTGTTGGCAATGTTCTATTTATTAAACTGGGTAGTTGTTGCATTGTAGTTAATGTTACAATAATTTGTTATCTCTAAATTAATGTTTTATATACTTTTATATGTAGTACATTTAATGATTAATACAATATTAATATGAAATGCAAGACGATAAGCATTATGGAAATTATGCCTCCATTATGTTAAAGAGAGAGAGCAGTATATTTAAACTGTGTTTATACATGTATAGACAATTTTTTGAAAGACAACCAATAAGTTGGAAAGAGGGGTTATAAATAAGACAGAAATTGTGCCCTTAGTGTTATCAGGCAAAATACTAGCCTGATTAGGGTCTTCTTTTTTCCCCTTAAAGAACTGCTTTTCAGTCATTTGGTAAAAAGTCTAAGCTTCTGAAAATATGTTTTCCTTCTTTTGTTAAATCAGCAAAATGTCAGGTATGTCTGGTTTTTCTCAATTGTGTAAATTCCAACAGTTTAAGCTGAGGCAAAAATATTTGAAGTCTAGTCTATAGAAGTTTTTAACTAGCTACTTAGATTAAATGCTAATATAGCATTTAATATTAACCAATTCTGCTACATAAACTTTTGTAATGTATTTCAGCATGGAAAACAGCAAATTGACCTAAAAGCAAAAAAAGATGAATTGACCAAATGAATTGGATGAACTACTGTTTGCTCATTTTTAATTATAGCCAAGTTACGTTTTTTAGTTTATTAGGGGAAAATAATAGAACAAAAAGAAAAATAAATGTTAAAACTAAAAACTTATCCTACTAAACATGTACAGTTAGGTGTACACTAAACAAATTTTTTTTTGCTGTTACAGAATATATTTATAAATGCAACGACAGTATTACAAATATGCTTTGTTTGCATTGGAGAGGATGACCCACCTCTCTCTTACTGAGCTGTAACTGCTGTATTGCTTCAGTATTAGGTGAGAGGTGACCCAGCTAACTATTCATCCCTGCTTTTAGACATCAAGGAAATCTGCAGGTGTCTTCTGAACTCCAAAGTCTATTCTAAATTTGTTTTGTAAGAGCGACACACAATAAGTAATGATGAATGAGTTTCTCCTTGTGGTCATGAACTTTGGTAGAAATACTCCATTAAGTTTAAATCTTTTGAAAATATTGTGCCTCAAAGAGGTGCCAGCAAAAAATGAAAGTGATTCTGGATATCTTACAGTGATGTTTCAGCATTTCAGAATATAGTAAGAATTTGAAAACTTTCTTTCGCTGTGATCTGTGTACCTATATTGTCCCTGAAAATGCAATGTAATGTAGAGAATATTCTATAGTCATCCCACCAAAAAATGCAATAGTGAAATTGATAAAGGTATATTTAGTTCTAAGTAGATGAGGGCTACTCTGTTACCAACAATCTCACCAAAACGTTTTAATTTGCAAGAGATGCTGGCAATTATATTTAGAGTGATATATCATGGCACACTTTGCTGATTAAGTTTCAATGAGCATTTAAAAAACAACAAAGAAGCATGGATCAAAACATGGCCCCCAAACAAGTCCAAAATTGGTGAAAGTTGCCCACCAATTTTCATGATCACATATTTTATAAATCTTCAGTAGAATAATCAGTGATTATACTATACACCTTTGAAATCTCACACCCTCAGTTGCCTGGTCACTTGGCTCAGCTCTGGAATCTGGAAGAAGGAAGATGAAAATATTCGGGTCTGTGCCTGTCTTCTTGCTTTCTTTTGCCTTTTCCCATTGTCAAGACAGTTGTCACTCTTACTCTGGATACAAGAGAGATTACCATTTGGTTTAATGTTCTTTTGAACCTGTAGATGCAGGTTAGGAACTTAAGAAAACTTGGATACAAATCATAAAAGAACTCCTTGTACACTTTATGAAATTAGAGCCTGTTTTAAACTCTTTGTGGCTTAGTTTTTTAATCTAAAAAATGGGAAAGATCAAATGTTTGTTTGTTTCTAAATTAAAAGAGTTTTTCAATATGATGTAGCAGATGCTTAATGTCGATTTCTAAAACGTTGATGGAAAGGTAAAACATTTGAGAAAATGTTGGGTAGTAATGATTATGGTCAAATATTAAGAAACATTTTTCAGTAGAGTTTAGCAAAATAGTAAGATATATGTTAGTTCTCACATACAAAATCAATATTCAACAGAAAGAAAAATTTTAAATACAATATTAAACATAATGGATCTCATTTACAAAGGTAGCATACTTGCAACATACCATGGTGCAAACTAAATA
>NW_012134969.1:663100-663799 GCF_000956105.1 Propithecus coquereli
CATATAAAATTCTTTATTCTTTAAGAATGAAACCACAGAATTTGACAAGACATTTTTAGGTTAATTAAAATTTTGAATATTTTTCTTAACTTTTGTAGAATCACTGTGCAATTTCACACATCCGTTTATTATTTTATGCCTGATAAAAGATATGAAGTAAATGCTAAGGAGAAAACAAGTCCTTTCTTTAGATTCCTCTAAAAGTTGCCTATGTCTGCTAATTCATTTTTCTCATATTTTCAAAGCCACAGTTGTTATCATAGTTAGTAGTAATGTCTTTCTGTTTGAGATTAGCACACCAGGATGTTAGGTAAAAACTTCATTATGACTTTTTGTTAAGCAGATAAGCATTACCATAAGATACATCCTAACTTCAAGCTTAAAGAATTGTAGATAGAAGTAGTGACAGACTTCTTATGTTCACGGGCAAGGAAGTAACTCAGGTGTCAAGATTTTGTTTTTGAGTTTGCGAAGTGAAATGACAAAATATGATTTACTGCTATTAATAATTTTATCAGAAATTATAATTTAGACATTCTCAGAACCTACAAGTCAAATGGATTGTTTTTATACTGGACAACTCATGGCAATTCAAATAGATATGGGTAGATATTTGAATGTGACTTTTTATGCCGATTGCATTTCCAATGGTATACCTAAATGTCACATGACTGCCTAATTGTGTGTTTGTTCATGTGT
>NW_012134969.1:664000-668079 GCF_000956105.1 Propithecus coquereli
ACCACATTTAAAATGTGTGCAAAAGCATACAAAAAGTATTTGCAAAATGAATGATATGTAACAGACTCAACATTAGTAGCAAAAATGTATAAAGTGGAATTTAACTGTATCTGTCATGTTTCAACTTACATAAGGAAAATATACTAAAAAACTTGTATACGTTAAAACTAATAAGAAAGATAAAATAATAATAATGAACATGAAACAGGTCAAGATGGTTCTGGTATGCATTGAATGACTTAGATTTAAACTCTAAGTATAATGGGAAGTTATGAATAATTTTAAATAAGAAAGCAAATAATATGATTAACATTTTAAGATAAATTCATTGATTTTTTTTGGAGAATATATTATAGAAAGTCTAGAGTGGAAACTTGAAAACTAGTTAGCATACTAGTGATTGCCTGAATGTAGGTGAAAGATGATAACTTGGACTTTAGAGGTGACAATTAAAGAAGGAAAAATGAGAAATCAATGATGGTGCCTAGGTTTTTGTCTTGAGCCACTGGATAAATGCTGCTGCCCCTGGTTAAGGTGGAAAATCCTGTTGAGGGGGTACGTGGAATAAACTATATTGAATGGAAGTTACTACTTCCCAGAGTAAACTATTCCATCACTAACCTCTAATTCAAACATCATCGGTCTAAGACTTTTCTGTTTATAGGTAATATATTTTATCTTAGTATCAAAAATTGCAGAAATCCCTAATTAAAAGGATGACAAAAGTTGATTAGACATGATATACACTTTTTTGTCACAGTACTGAGAAATATTGACTCTAAATTAAAATGGTGCATATAATTAACAAGCGGTGCTCTGTTTCACTTCTGTGTCTTGCCTCCCATGCAAGATTTAAAACTTTTTTGAGTGATGATAAGGACATAGACTCACATCATTCTTTAAATCCTCTAATATCTGGTTTGGCATAACTCTGTCAATACATATTGATAAATGAAGGGATGACTGCATATCATATGTGTTCTGTACTTGTGCATATTGTATTAGATTGATAGCATGCAAACAACTTACCCCAGGGAAATCAAATAACATATTTGAAGCTGCATTACTAAGTATTAAGTTATTACATTTCATAATAATAAGTATCTGAAAGATGATGTAAGTCTTTAAAAATGTTTAAGAGTTTCCAAAGTTTCTACTCCGCCAGGATCAAGTTCCACAGCTCAAAATAGTTAAACATATCTTTACCTAGAAACACTTCATTTTGAAAAATCTTGATCTAATAATTGTCATGCTTTTCACTACAACTATTTATATTTTTCCTTTCTTATTCTGTCAACTACTCACCCTACACATCCCTTCTCCCGTTCCCATGATTCTTATGTCATTTTAAATGAAACTCTCTCCAAAGATGCTGCTTCTCTCAGACCATTGGTGCCTTCTTGGATGCTGTGCATGCCTCAAGTCATATCGAACGTACTCTAATTCAAGGTCCACCTCTCCATCTTGATGCTCCTGTGTTTATTATGTCTATGCATAGCTCTGGGTAATCTTCAAAATACTTTTCCTCTGTTGTAGTATTTTTTCCTCAGAGAGCAAAGGAGGTCATGCTAATCTGTTGGGTGTCAGTTGATTCTATTTTACTGGTTTTAAATTCTGCCTACTTTCTTTCATGTGCTAGTTCCCAAAATACCATCTTTAGGTACCATTGATTACTGAAAATGTGGATATATTTTAATAATGGAAAGAGTCTTAGGTTTGGAGTCAAAAGTTTTAGTTTTGGAATCCACTTCTACTATTTATGAGCATCATGGCCTTGACTCATTTTCTTAATGTCTTTGAATGCAGACATCTTCATCTGTAAAGTGATGATGGTAATGCTAGTCATAGAGAAAATGTAGACAATAAAAGTGGTAAAACCTGGACCTTAGAAGGGACTGAAGAAAGCTTCCTTGGTTTTACATCAATCAAACAATACATTGTTTCTATAAACAACATTTTAGCACTGTATATTTGAAGGCAATATATATGAAATTTTATCTAGAACTTGGACTTTTTATTATTTCCATGAAGAAATCAGTAATTTATTTTTTTACTGTTAAGTGATTATAACCTAAGGCAACGATGTGACCCAAAGTTTCAGTTTTGTATGTTTTTCCACGCTCTATAGGAGAAAGATGTTTCATGTGCCTGATCCATAACACAGAGGCCATCAGAGAAAAATATATGGATGCCGGAAAGATGATCAAAAACATTCACCCCATCATCCTCAATTATAATTGATGATACTACTCTGGAGTAATATCATGCTTGTTAAAATGTTTATGTTCAATAATAAATGATATCTAGTGTGAAGACAAAAGAAATTGTAGGTGATGTGGCAATCTTTAGAACAAACCAGGAAAGTAACGTCCATGAAGTTTGAGAGAATTAAGGGGAAATAAGTTGTTTGCTCATTCAAACTCATGCCCATAAACATCTATAAATATCTTAGTTTCTCAGAATGCTAAAACTGAAGGTTTGAAGCTTAATTTCTGATAAATTACTATTGAAAAGTCAAGCAAATTATTCTTTGTTTTATTTATATACAATGTTGAAAATAAAAATTTTCACCCTTCTGTATTTTGCTTAGTATTTTTCATCTGAAATGCTCTCCTCCTTTCTTTTGAACCCGTTTTCTAGCCTCTTCAAAAGCTGTGACTCCTCCATTGAGTATATTATGTGGCCCTTTGAAAGCAAGTATGTTTAACTCTTCCCTGATATTTAGAGTTGTACTGCCCAAACTAATACCTACCACATGCCCACTTAAATTTCACTGTTGTTTCAGAAGCGTTAATCTTGTTTCTTTTCATCTCAGACTCTGTGCACCATTCTGCTAACCTTATTTCCTCAGATGATCAATGCTCTCTCTTACCATATAGTATTATATTTATTTACATGCTTTCCTTGTGTCTGAAATGGTCTTTTCCTTCTATTGGCCTGGCTAATTCCAAATCAGTCTTTAGGTCTCACTTAAAAGCTTCCAGCTTCCAGAAGGTATTCTCTGATCTTTTACACTACTTGGTCTCTTACAATATGCCCTAAACTCTATATATTTCTACTATTATAACACTAATAAAAAGTGATTATAACTACAAATTTAATAATCTGTCTTCTTCATAAGTTCTGAGGAGGCAGAGCCTGGATTGTGTTATTCAGTGCTTGAAACATACCACTGGCACTATGCCTGTCAGAGAGATGATCCTTAATAAATACTTATTGAAATAATAAATAGATTTTTAAGATCTTTGGGAGCAGAATTTGTAGATTCTACTTCCTCTATACCCTCCATACAGCAATGCATAAGATTCTGGAGTATATTAGAAATTCTTGATATTAAGTGCATTCTAAGAATACTAGCATTAGGACGTGTTTTACAGACATTCTAATATAAAATCTAAAACTTATTTTACATTGTAGAAGCAAAGGCCATAAGCTGGTTGAATTAACAGGCCACAATGAGGTCCAAGTCTTTCAATATCTGCAAGACTGTTTTTCTGCCACACTATGCTGCTATATACATGGATCCAATTTCAGAGTTAAACTCTATTATTTAGCTACCAAAAGGCTACGATGATTATCATAAGCATCCCACAAGTTTCTGTTTCTTCAGCCACCAGGAATCTTCAATATCAAGTCACTGTAGTAGGTCTTATAGAAGGTTATTAGATTTTAGAAGTTTGTGAAGATGTTCTATGTTCTGACATCATTGGCATAAACAAAAAAGCTTTCAAAGGTCTTAGTTTCTTGTTTCTGTTTACTCCACATAAACATGTGTGCACACACATACAAATGCATATATATAATCATCTTTCTACAATTCAATTGTGCTTCAATTTAGAGTAAAACATTTAAGACAGTGAAATTGGGTAATTACTCTAGTACATAAAGTAATGGTCAATGCTGTAACATTAAGCTAGATATTCCCTAGGCTTTTAGTTAAATATTGTGGGGCAGTGACTATATTTTTAAGGGAACTGAAGGAGCTATAACTTACCTTGTATAGTCATCTAGTAGTTATCTGAAAGAGTAAAAGTTTCCCTGACTTACATGCCAAATTGTTTAATTGGGTCCAATGCATA
>NW_012134969.1:672084-677264 GCF_000956105.1 Propithecus coquereli
CACTCTAGCCTGGGCAACACAGTGAGATTCTGTCTCAAAAAAAAAAAGAAAAAAAAAAGAAAAAAGAAAATCTATTGAATGCATAAATACTCCTAATAGAATGCAAGGTGCACTGAAAAAACGTTAAGAAAGCCTATGGGGCTGGGTTGAAAGGAAGAAGAGAGGAAGGCAGGGCCAGATAATGCTACAGTTAAATGGATAAAGAACTTGAAGAAATGTGATCACAAAGAATTGGAGGATGATGCTATGTATAAAGGTCAACTTACATCATCTTGAGTAGACTAAGTTCTGTGCTTTTAAGAAATGTTAGCAAAGTTATTTTAATAAAAAAAGACTGTGAATGATCAAGATGATGAAAATGAAATAAAACGAAAAAATAAATCTACCAAGGTTACACCTTTCTGTACGCGTTACATCACCATTTGAAGTTTCTCGAATATGTTTGTTTGTTTTAATGACTCTAGGTACAGTGGAATAAGCAATCTTGTAGTTTTTTCTATGCACAAAGCAGGTGATGATTCGGTCTGAGCATTATCATAATTTATTGTGGTCTTTCAGCAAATTCTAGAAGCTCAACTTTTATTTCTGTTATTTCTACTGCCCAAGTCAAAAGTTAGTAGGCGATGGCCAAATACTGACAGGATTGGTGCTGCTGGGATTCTGAAAGCATCTCTCTGCTTAAACTGGATGGAACAATGACACTGCCTTTATAACATTTTGACATTCATCACTCTTTGTCATATCTCTGAAATAAAATCCCTGGTGCTTGGGAACCTGACACATCAACATCTAATCATCATTGCAGGACTCACCAACCACCTTAGTGAATCCAGGGTGACACTGTGTGGCTCAACAGCACCTTGTGAAATACTGAGGTGACAAGCAAAGGTTCAATATAGGGTTTTGTTTTCTTTTAAATTTTGTTAATTTAAATAGTAATTCAAAACCCTGAGATATAAAGTTTATGTGTATAAATATAGGTTCATCAAACAATGCAAATTTATTTCAAATTAACCTATGTTCTATCTGCTTTTCAGAGATCTAGAGCAAGAAATAGAACTAATAAATATGACAGGCAGGCATATTTTTAGAAAAATTTGCTGAAACTTGAGTTTGTAAACTTGGAATATAATGCGCTGTCTTGTGAAATAGTGGGCATCATTGTCCTACAGGTGATCTAGTAGAGGTTCAGAAGACATAATGGGAGAAGGATACCAGCAGGGGACATTGCTAAAAGAATGTCTGCTTTGTTTGAATAAGAGTCTATGATTACTCATTAACAGCCACACTATTAAAGTTTTCAAAAAATGATACTTGTTCTTAATTAACACAATGTATGCAGACACTATTCTAAGTAATTGAAAACATCATCTTATTCAATCCTTAAGACAAACATATGAGATGTTATTATTACTCCCATTTTATTATACAAAGAACCTAAGGTTTAAAGAGGTCCAGTGACTTACTGTTAGCTTATAAAAGGTAATGCTGGGCCTCAAAACCAAGGCTGTTTGTCCTTTCATCTGGTGACTCAAAATAAAGGTGTATGGTCATATTTTCGTAAAGTAAATAGGATAATTTGGATTGAGGCAATACAATTATTCAAATCTTTACTCCGTCTCTCTAAACACCTCTTAAGTAAGACTCTCCATAGTATATTTGATTATATCCTCTGCCCTTATCAGGTTCATTATGGCTTTCTAGGTTTTAAGGTGCTTGTGTTCAGCTAAACACCAGAAATAATAAGTCTGTTAAAATAATAGTCTTTGCAGTAACTAAAACTAATATTCAAAACAATTTTATTGTGGAGTCAAACGAGGACCATTCCAGATCTCATTTTTAAATATTTAGCAGACAAAAATCACTATCCCAGAAAGAATTTTTTATGAGGATAAAACTGCTGTTTTTGTCTCATTATAATTCTTATGTAAAGAAAGCATTTGCAAAAATGTTGGTTGATTCCAAATTAGAAGTTTTTTAATTAATATCATATCCCATTATTTTGTCTATTATTCACTTATTTTGTATATCTAATTTGACCCATGCAAAACTGTATTACTTGTGTTTTTTACACATATTTTTTGAGCAATTAAGTATTCTGAAAAATTAGAGTGGGCCAGAAGTGTTAGTACTGACCAAGATGACCCTAACTTTGCCCTCAGCTTGAATAAACTGTAGACAGGATTCTTCCTGACTCAAAGCTTCTGACCTCCTTTTTCTTAGAGCATGTACTTCAGAAAATTTGTAAATTCTTTTTCTGCTCTTTAAGATGTAAATATTTTTGAAAGCCTCTTGCCAATTTTATAACACAGGAATGTCCTACGCAAGAACCCCGGAGCCATCTGCTTAAAATGTAATCATCAAAGATAGTGACCCCATCTCCCCCTCTGTGTAGGAGGGTATGAGCCTAACTTCTGGGTGTGTCTTAATCCAAGTTATAAAACTACTTCCTTCCATAAAGATAAGTTTATTTTTCTCTTGGATAAAGCCAATAAGCAAACATAAATGTCCCATAATCCCTGCCCTATCTCAGCTCTTTAAACTCTGTAGTCCTTTGAATTAGTGTAGTTGAGCTTAGTCTTTCTCTTCTCTTGCAGTAGTCTTAAGTAGCATCTTCTTTGCCTGTTCAACTTTGTCCCGTGCGATTTTTGCTTTGACAGCAATCTGCAGCAGATCCAAAGAGATTGATAGGGTGTTCCTAATGAATCATGATGCTTTATTAAATGAAGTGCAAAGATAATAAAACAAAGATCAATCCTGTTCTATAATATAGTATGTGAACCAAAGAGGCACAACAGTATAGTGGGGAATACATGAGATTTTGGAGTTAGGTGATCTGGGATTGTAATTATGTCACTGAATGACAAGTTGATATATAGCATAAGGCAGGGCTTCAGTTTGTAGCTGTGAGATTATTCTCCCCCCATATGTGTTGTGCATATTCAATTGAAATTAAGGAAGGATATGAATGATGAAAATATGTAATTAATTCATTTGGTAGATTGGATATTAATAATAGAAAGCATCTATAAATAGTTATAGAAGGTACCAAAATATAATTATTTTAGCTACTTATTATATTGGATGGACATATATTATAGACCCCTTAATGATCCTTCAAGAACCTATGGTTATAAATTCCACAAAATGGAAATCACCAAGCCAAAGCAAATTATTAATAATTACTCTTGTGGCCACATTGTCTTCATTCTAGGCTATCTATTCTTTAAAGTTCTTTGTACTCTAAAGCTCTATATTATCAAACATAGATGAATATTATCCATACCCAATTAGTAAATTAAACACTTATTTAAATCTATTTGATATTTCAGATATTTTGGTGTCCAAATAGTTATATATTAACAGAATAAACATAGCAAGGTATATTAGTTTCCTATTGCTGTGTAACGTATTACCACACACTGAGCAACTTAAAACACTCATTTATTATCGTATAGTTTCTTTGAGTCAGAAGTCTGGGTGGGCTCAACTAGGAAATCTATTCCAATCTTACAAGGTGAAAATCAATGTGTTGACTGGGGAAGACTTCCAAGTTCATTCAGGTTGTTGGCAGAATTAATTTCCTTGCAGTTGTAGGACTATTTCCTTGTTGACTGTCAACAGAGGTCTGCAATCTGCCCCTAGAGACCACCTATCTTCCTTCTTACATATCTTTTCTATCTTAGAAGTAGCAAAGGCACATTGAATTCTTCCCACACTTCAAATATTTCTGACATCTGACATAAGCCAAAGAAGGCTCTCTGCTTTTAAGGGTTCTTGTGATTACATTTGCTCCACACAGAGAACCCAAGATAATCTCCTTAACTTAAAGTCAACTGAATCATATTAACATAATAAACATAGGAGTAGTAATTCATCATTTTTACAGTTTTTGAGGGTAATGGCCATACAACTTAGAGGAGCCATTTTAGAAATTCTGCCTATCACATATAGTTATCATATTTTTATTTATACTGAAAAGCTATTTAATTTCAATTAAAATGTATATTATAAAAAGTTCTATTTTGAAAACTGACACAAAAATAATGATGAAAGTAATCCCTTATAAGTACTAAAGAACTATGGCTTCGCTACTCTGCATAGTACTTTAAATGAATTATTTCATTTAATTCTCACAAAGTAATTGCTGTAGTGAACAGATATTTTTCTCTATTTTACAGATAGGGAAATCAGGTAAAGAGACGGTAAGAAGGTGCCTAAAATCACATAGTTAGGCTTTCAACAAAAAAGATAAAACACATTCACAATCAACATATCTACTAAAACTCCCTGCAGCTCGCTCAGAAGTCACTCAATGCATCTCCAGTTCAGGTTACACTTGATCACAATACATACAAACATTCACTATTCAAATTGAGAAAAATTCTGATTGGAAGAATGGGAAGTTGAACTCTGAGTTTCTTCGAATTCCTCAAAACTTTGAGACTTCTCAAATAATTTTAAATATAATAGTGAAGCCAACATTCCCATGTTCTCCAGGAATTACACAGAACTGATTACATCTTTCCCTTGTAGACACATCCTTGGTTAAAATAAATTTATTTATGTTACATAATAATTATTTTTTCTATCCAGTTATCCTCAGCAATCTATCCAACTAGAATAAAGTGAGGCTTCAAAAATCAGAGGAAATAAAATAAGTATCTAAATTTATCTTCTATGACTCATTTGCTGTGAGATATAATAAACTATTTGCTCTTCTTCTATGTTGGTTTTATTATTAGTGAAATATGATAATAACCCACTTAAAATGAAGTGATGAGTGAAAAAATAACTAATAAAGTATAGAAAGCTATTTCATAGACATCAAGTATTGTAACAATTAATAATGATAGTAATGAAAAATTTCCATCTACCAACTTGGGAATTGTTATTTCTCATTACCTGCTCATCTTTAGGTTATAATCTTTTAGATATTGAGTTTTTAAAGTATTGTAACATATCATTTAATAAGTTGATTAAAGTGATTCTTATGCTGTTAATCCTGTTGTTTTCTTAAAATCTCTAAGTTTCTTAGAATTTGTAAAACTGTTGATGAAATAGAAAAATGAGAGCTGTTTTCAAGGAACTTTCTTAAAAATATACACAATAACCTAGACCAAATGCTGTAGATAATCACTCTTTGTTTGCTTTTAGTGTGATAGCTGTTAATTTGTCTT
>NW_012134969.1:677689-678004 GCF_000956105.1 Propithecus coquereli
AAAATACAGTATAATGCCAATATAGAAAAACAATGTGTGTCAATTAAGATGTCCTATTTTCCTAGAACCTAGAGAAATGTCCCAAAATCACATATTATATATCTGGGACTATCTCTCAAGTTCAGAGTTCCCCATTATGCCAAAATAAATTTGGCCCTGCAAGCAATATGTCATTAAATAATTAACTGGAAAAGCTAGCTTTCTCCACTAGAACATTTTTACTATAGAGTTACAATGAGTATGCAAACATATCTGTATTGTGTAAGATTATATTTTTGTGTTTTTAGTATTACTATAATTAACAAATATTGTATA
>NW_012134969.1:680022-683431 GCF_000956105.1 Propithecus coquereli
TTCTCTTAACTCTTGTAGCTATGTGTCTTTACCATATTCTTAAAGATTATTCAATGCTTCATAGAACCCATCCCAGGGGAGCCATCTGAAAATAGGAGACTTGTCAAAGTTCTGAAAAAATATTTGATATGTTGCCATCTATCTGAGAGACATGACATTTGAAATTAAGTTTTAAACCTATGAAACAATAATCCAAGGCAAGTAGGTCTTTTGAAACAAAATAGCTTACATTTGGGAAAAAATGTTAATTCTATGATACTAGATTCCATACACCATGACAGTTTTGGCAGGAGATTAAAACAACCTAGTTATCATATCTAAAAACATTTTTCTTTCAGAAGAAAGTGTGACTTGTTGTATTGCTTAAGAGCACTGTTTTGTAGAAATAAAAATATGGAATCGAAAAGTCCTTAAAAATTCAAAATATGCAATTGAAATGCTCAAATAGCTAGAGAATTGTCTTTGAAAAATATGAAATGTCTTTTTAAAGAAAAAATTATAGCAAAAATTAACTGAAGTATTTGGATCTTTTTAAATAATTGCAATGTTCGGAAGCATAGGAAGTCAAACATTAGCCAAAATATTTTGATCAATAATCAGACTATATAATAATATTATTGTTGATGGTGATAATAACAGCAATGGCAGTTGCATGACTGCTAAATATCAGATATTTTTGAAGGTCTCTAATAGAGAGATACTTAGACAGATGATAGATAACACACATAAATATATGCATATGTGTTGTGTGTGTATTCTCATTTAACTCTAAATGATAGTTACTATTAACTTGTCAGTGTAGCAGATGAGGACACTGAAATGTAGAGAGATTAGTATCTTATCTAAGCCACATGATGAAGTAATGTTAGAAAATATATTTCAGTACAACATGAATCTCAAATAAGGTATAGAAATTTCATAGAAAACAAATTATTTTGATAAGGAGAAATTATGTAAAAATTTATGAAATTTTCTAAGGCCTGCTTTTACCAAAAATATTTAGATTAATAATCAAGAAAAACCAAAATGTTTTCTGTGTTCATTCCACACAAATATATTATTAAAATACAATTGTGTTATTAAAAAAATCTTCAGCAAAATTTGTCAGTTATCATGAAAAGTGAACATATATAGGCTTATAGAATCAAAATAAAAGGGTCCTCAGAGGAATATTTACAACCATATTTAAAACCAAATATTACAATATTTACAACTGTAAATTTAAAAATGAAACAAAATATAGCAAATATCTAGAAAATTCATATGGATGGTATAAACAACCAAGAATATCCAGGAAAATTGAGGAAAAAAGCCCATGAGTCCCATGAAAATTAACTGTAAATCCTCAGTGGTTAACAGCAGTATGATACAGGCACATGAATAAACAAATCAAGCAATGAAACAGGATAGAAAAAACAGAAATAGACATAAATATTCCTAAGAGCTTATTATATAATAAAGTGACAACTTAGAGAAATAGGATAATCTGCTTTTTATTATGATATTGGAAAACTGGGTAGACCCATTGATTAATATTTCACACAGTATATCAGAGTAAATTTCCAAATGTTATCAATATTTCAAATATTAAACACATAAATACTATTAACAGAATAAAATATTAGTCAATTTCATTATAATTTAGGAAATCTTCTTTATCCTTATCAAAAACCTAGAAGCCAGTAAAAATTGATAAATCTGATCACATTAAAATATTTCAGAAACAAAAGCAAATGATAAATTTGTGAAGATAATTGCATCTCAAATCACAAATAGATAATATACCAAATATTAGAAAGCTTGTAAAAAAATAAAAGAAAAAGGCAAAAATCCAATAAAAAAATGAACAAAAACATGAAACCAATAGGTCACAGACAAAATAGATTACCTTCAAAATAAAGAAAATGCAAATTGAGATAGCATTTCTTATCCTTCAGACTGCAGCATCCAAAAGTTCGTGACCTCCCTCTGCTGGCTGGGGATAGCAGCACTCTGGTTTACTAATGGGAGCATAAAGTGATACAACTCCTAGGAAGAGTAATTTGGCAATAGGTACTAAAATTACAAATGCATTTGTTCTTAACCCAGAAATCTTACTTCTGGAAAAATATTCTAATATTCTAGAGGTTTACTTACACTCTTGTATAACATGTGGCATATACAGTGTTATTTAATGCAGCATAATTTATAACATGAAAAAATGAAAAAAATCCATCTATAAGGAATTGGTAACAAGCTGACAATGCAGCTGTTTAAAAGAAAGAACGAGAAAGAGTTCTGTATACTTATGTGGAGAGATATTTAGAAATTATTGTTAAGTAAGTAGTCAATGAGCACAAAAGTTTATATGGTATAAATTCATTTGTGTAAGAACATAAGGAAAGTAAGAATAGATAGTCATAATTGCTCATATTGGTAGAAACACTAAATTATTTACATAGCACTAATAAAAGTGGTTATGTGTGCAAACAGAAGTGGGTAGACAAGGGCAGGCATGGGGACAAAATTCTTGACATATCTAGTTTCTATCATTTTGATTTCTGAACCTATTATGAAAGGTAAACAAAATAACTATGTACGCATATGTATGATATAAATCAATATTCATAAAGTAATAAATATGATATTTCCATTTCATTAAAGCTGTTTTTCTTTATGTATTTCAGTCAGCCCCTCATTGTCACTGCCTTCACTCTAGCTCAGGCTTTATAACATTTTTCATGGTACACTTTAATAAATTCAATAATTTCATAAAACTTTGTGTCCCAACTAGAACTTGTCCTTGCATACTTGTGATATTTTAATTGTTAAATATATTCCAAATACTTCTAACTTCCTAATATTGCCCCAGTGTATATTTCCAGCCTCACGTCAAGCTGTTTCTTAACGTTCCTGAACAATGCTCACTCTTAACCTCTCCCTGCTTTCTGCCATTGACTCTATTACTTCCACTATCTGAAATGCACCCCATATGGTTAAACCCTGTCAGTCATATAAGGAAGCTTTTAATTTACAAGGCACTGACGCTTCTAAGTTAATATGATTCATTGTACTCTAAACTCTGAGCATGTTTACTTTGTTCTTTCCTTAAAAACCATCATACTCCAAATTTTAATACCACATGTATTTGCCTCGTTTTTTATCCTTCTTCACTTTTAAACATCTTCAGAACAGATTGCATGCCTTTTTCATCTGTGTCACATGCAACAGCTTGCACAGTTCAACATATAGAACTGAATTGAAATGAGGCAGGAGTGTGAAAACATTGAACAGAGAATTAACAGATGTGAGTTCAAATCTTATCATTTTTTGGCTCTGTCCCCTTCTCTCTGTGCTGGTTTTCTTTCCTGTAAAGTTAGAGGATTGAGTAAAGTTCATTTGAAGTTCCTTTTAATAATGAAATGTGATG
>NW_012134969.1:687661-690250 GCF_000956105.1 Propithecus coquereli
GATATCACATAAAATGAAGACTAAAATATTTTTATTTTAACATGAGTTCATTGATATTTTTAGCATGAATATTTTCAGTAGATTGGGAGGGTAAGAATCACAGTTTGGAAGCAAATGACAATGGTAGAAGAGGATAAAGTAAGGTAAATACTCTTGCAAAGTGTTCATTATGAAGGGAAATACCATATGGTGGTAGTTAAAAGGTGTTCTAGAGTTAAGGGAAAATTTTATATGCTAGAGATAAATGTGTGCCTATTACAAGTGGAGGAAGTGGAGACAGAAATAGAGGAAGTAGGGATAAGGGACAGGGAAAAGTCTAAGAAAAGCAGGAAGAGATGGAACTGATCCATATTTGGAAAGCCTAAATTTGAAATTAATAAGAAAAATATTTTTGTTTGTCAAAATGAAAGATAGTAACGTAGCACTCGAGGTAAGTTGAGATTTGAACCAGATTGATTCCTAATGACCACAACTTTCTCAGTTACTTGAGCAAGATATACAGTATTCTCAGAATGTGGTAGTAGAGACAACTGATTAAAAACATTTGAGATTATCATAATAAAGAGGACAAAAGTAGGATGACAAAGCATAAACAACAGATTGCTAAAAATCTTGGCTTCTGAAGAGTCTCATGAGTTAGCATTTTTCTTACTAGATATTTCCACTGTAGAAGTATTAATTTTGACTCAGCGCCAGTTTAGAATTTATCTCAGCAACACTACATCCATTATGCATTTTTTCTAACTAGGGAAGCTAGTTAAGTTTTCATCTTTTCCCACATGAATGCCTCTTGTGCTCTTCCTTCCTCTTGTTCCTTCATAAATGCATTCCTGATACCACTTCTATTTCATAGATCAATATATTCTTGATCCATAGTGTTACTCAATTTATAACACACACGCACGCACACACGCATCCCACATCAGGTCTGATTTGAAAAAGTAATACCATTCCATTGCCATATTGAAAGCTTGAGCTCATTTATGTAACGTGTAGTGTCATATTTACCTACTTATGTTATAATGTCAGGTGTACTGGTTACTATCCATAATCCGAGTTGAAAACATTGTTCTATTTTAGTTTCCAATTTCCTCTCATATGAAGTATAGGGCACCCTTCAATCTTTTTTACTCTTTTGCCCAGGTGATGTTTTCTATCTGCTTTAATACTAAATTTTGGAATGTATCTAGCTATTTTATCCGTCCTCATTTATATTAAACCTAATATGCTTTGAGCATTTGGGCTAAACTTTTATGTTTCTGCCATTGCTATGAGAACATGTCTAGGTTATTCCACTTGTCCAATCTAGCCTACATTTTTTGTTTCTTTTTTGCTATGAATAGACATGCTCAGCTTAGCCCATCAGTTCTGTTCCAAGTAGGGTCAGAAACATGTGGAGCAGACTAGACCCAACAAGAAGTTTGGAATCAAGCCCAGCCAAGCCCAAACTAAATCAGCAGAATCCCAGCTGATCCCTGGATGTACGAGCAGGAATAAATGAGATTTATAGCAATTGCCAATAGTGTGTGGCACAACCAGTAATTAACAGAAAATGAAATAGAATGAAACAAAATATGACAGAAAATCTCAGAGTGGTCTATTCACAGTAGGAACAAAAATTTAATTATTAAATTTAATTGAATTTAGGTATACATAAATATTTAAATATATACGTGTATGTTCTGGGTCATAATATAAAATGTAGTTCTTACTGTGTCTCATGATTTTTTAAAAATTGAAAATTATTGACCTGAATGAAATTTCTAGAGTATGCCACAGTACTCTGTCATTAACCTGGTATATTTAACCTCTTTTGCAACTCAAGTAAGATTTAAAATGAATGGTCATCAAATTTGTAAATCACTGAACCCTGTGGGAGAAATAATGAATAATTTGAATATAAGATTCAGGATTACAAAACTCCTCTTCTTTGATCCCTAAGTGAAAGAGATTTGAGTATAGGTTAATATAATAATGCAGTATAACCAAAATACATAATTGCTTCAAGCGTGTCTATCCCCCAGATGGTGCGCATCGCACTCATTATGTATGTGTATACCCATCCCCTCCTCCGACTCAGAGGGAGAGGGGGGACAAGGGAACATACATAATCTAAACATCTGTACCCCCATAATATGCTGAAATAATAATAAAAAAGTAAAATACATAATTGGGTCAAATAATGCATCATTAGAAATGAATATCAAAGATGAAAAACAAGATAGGCTAGTAGTTACACCCTGAGAGTAGGTCATACCTGACATATTACATTCAATTTAGGACACTGAAATGTCAATAATGCTCTGAAAATCTCTACCTAACACTGAAGGAGTTTGGTTGCATGTGTAATTAGTGAAATAGCTTTATACCAGATGATGTGAAGAATGTCATACATAGCTAGAGGAGCTTTGTTTGTAGTAGGAGAAACTCACTGTACAAATGTGGAAAGACGGTTTTCGTGCAGAAGGTAGATGAAACTTCTTTTGTATGATGATAAGGTAGCACGATATAGCTTGCTTAGCACAAGATTTAATTATGTGGAACGGTAAGAGATAAATGTAATGGGGTGTTAAATCAAAACAGAAACAT
>NW_012134969.1:704735-707301 GCF_000956105.1 Propithecus coquereli
TTAAGTACTATAATTGTTCTTTTATCATTATTTTTTAATTAGGAAAGTATTTTAATCATGATACATGTAATATTTTTCATTCAGTTTGTTTTTCTCTCTGTGTTTTAAGTGGTCTTCCTTGAACAGTATGTAGTGATTTTGGCAGAGAAAAGAATGAACAACAAAAATAATTCTGTAAATGTTCACCTACCACAATGCCGTGAAGGGTTCTGAAATAGCAGCCAGATTACAGTGAAGGTCAGATGAGCAAGATGGAATTTGAATCTCTTTCTACATACCACACTTTAGATATACTTCCTTTAAAAGCATATCAGAATAATCAGTTAAGGAGAGGAAGAAGATACTGATACTCTCTTTAGCATTACATAGATTTTTTTCTTCTTTTTTGGAGTTGGGGGTCTCACTATGTTGCCCAGGCTGGAGTTCAGTGGCTATCCACAAGCATGATCACAGTACACTACAGCCTTGGACTCCTGATCTCAAGCAATCCTCCTGCCTCAGCCTCCTGAGTAGTTGAGACTACAAGCCTGTGACTTCACATAGACTGTTGAAAGGGGTATTCCAGGTCTGTGGACTCTGTATCATTCCTTTTTTCTGTTATAAATATAAAGTTGACATGGGTTATCATGCAGTTTTAGAAGGCTGTTAGGAATACAGCCACTTTATTTTTTTCTCTATTTGGCCAAGTGACAAAGGCACTGTTTAAAATCAAAGTCTCCCTTTTGCTGGACCATAGGTCCACTTTCTGAAAAGAAGTATACTAAAAGGATACTAAAAGGATAAATGAATTACACTAAAAGGAAGAAAACTAAATGAAGTATACTAAAATGAAGTATACTAATTAGGAAATATCTTCCAAATTCTCCATCTTCAGAAAAGAAAATTGTGATTTCAAGATGTATTAAGTGAATGGTATGTTCCACATCCACCTACTCAAAATACACAAGAATTTTCCACTTAAGGTCTCTAGCACCATAAAAAAAATACATGAAAAATAAGACTTCAAGTATACAACATAGCTATGCACGTAGCATAAATATTCTCAAATCTTTAATTTTTCATTTTAACTTTTGGCATTATTACTATTGAGTGACTTGTTTTAAAATAATTAACATTATTTCACCCTCAAAGCTAGCACACACACCTACATGCACACAGAGGCACAGAAATATACACAACTAAACACACGTACATGCGTGAACACACATATAGATGCACACATGTGCACAGGCACCACTCTTGTGCTCATACGTTGAATTTTAAATGGGAACTACTGCAAATCATTAGAATGCTTTATTCTTACAGGACCTTGCCTTTCAGAAAATGTTTCTGGGTTCCACATCCAGCACTGTTTCTTTTATTGGCCTCAGTTTCCACAAACTGAAGCTTAAATATATCAGCTTTTTCTAGCTCCAAGAGTAATAAAATAAATATTTTTTGTCTAACAAGGATTTGTGTTAATAACTTGATTAAAACACCAGTCCTCTGTGTCTCACCAAATCCTGTCATTCAGAACCAGCTCAAGTGTGATCTCATGAAACCTTCTCTCGTGTCTATAACAAAGGTATTGAGAAAGGGTCACACTACCTAGTCTATCACAGTTTACTGTCATGTAATTTTCTAAGACTGTCATATTTATTAAATTTTTCCTCTAGAAGGTAATTGAGAGCATCTCCTAATTTATCCATTGTCCTGGCACAGACCTAGGTATTCTGTAGGGACTAAATATTGGAAAACGGAATACATCATTTCAGAAAAGTCAGTCTCTTAATTTGGATATTTGAAGATTAAGGGAGATGTCAAAAACTGATGAACAGATTCTAATAATTTTAAAATTACAAATTTGAAGGTAAAGGACGACTTGGTAACTATATATGCATATATACATATTATATATGTATATATAGTTATTTATTTGCACCTTTGGAAAATATTAACATTTTAACTTGCAAATAAGTAATGTTGGTCAAAATAAAGAATTGCACAAGCATTCCTTTGTCTATGTGTCTACTTAGCCCATAATTCTCTTTTGAAAGTACAAAATAATAATACTACTAAATTTAAAAACTTGAATCTTATAGATAGTATTTTATAATCTCTGTGTTCTCACTGATGCTGCATTTAGAATTTGGCAATTCAGGAAATAAACTATTAACGTCCTTGGGAATTGCTAATGCTTTATTACAGTTATATTTTAGTTAATTTACCTTAGTAGAGAACATGATAGAACATATACTGTATGTTTTCACAATTTTGTTCTTGGAAGAAAATTGTAGTAAAATATCTCCTCACCGCACACTTTGGCTATTAAGTCTTGGCTGTAGAACTGGGTCAGGGAATTAAAAGTCTTAAGTTAGTAATATTTTACCAGATTTCTTTGGCTTTGTTCTCATTTACATTTTTCATAAGATTTGCATATATAATTTAACAAGAAACCAGAAGCCTGGAGAACTCAAAGGTATATAAAAATTCTGGATTTCAAGTATAAATCATTCCGCTCTGAGGGAATCCTAGATCCTGGACCCTTTTTCCTTCTCTAACTGTTCTACTTTCCTGCGTGATCTCA
>NW_012134969.1:707351-708603 GCF_000956105.1 Propithecus coquereli
GGAGAGTGATCCAGGAGGATCACTTGAGCCAGAGAGTTTGAGGTTGCCATGAGCTACTATGACATCACTACACTCTAGCCCAGGAAACAGAGTGAGACTCTGTTTCAAAAAAAAAAAAAAAAAAGTAACTTTTTCACTTAAAAACACAGCTGTAGCCATATTTGCCTTCAAAGGGAGAGGCTGTCAACCTTCTCCATGGTCCTCTCTGTACTTTGCACAAAATGATGGGGAAAGGTTGAGACCTGGAACACATCTTCATTATTTAGGAAGGACACATGAAGTGCTATTTTGCTTTGATTTTTTATGTTTTAATACCCAGAGTCCCAGATCTTCAGAGTTGTTGGTAAAAAGAACTTATTTTTCTTTCCTCTATAAGCTGGGAATATTTATTTTTATTTCTATTATCTTCTTTTGTTTTTGCAGTGCTGGAGGGCACAGACAAGGAAAAGACAGGCAATAAAGGAAGAGAGAATTTAGTAACATAAAGCATAAGTAAATAGAAATCGTTTACAGGCTTAAAAAACAGGTATGTCAAGTATTCAATTTCAATTTGTTTTTGTTAACATTAATATAATGTGAACTCTCTTCACCTCTCCAATGCCTGATATAAATGGCACTTTATGTAACCAAGGCCAGAGGATGGAGTAAATCTATCTGGATTAGCAGGATATAAAGAGTAGGGACGGTTATAGCCAATGGGTTACGTTTTGAGGATACCTTGTGGAAGTTGGTATTTGGAGACCAAAATGACCATGAGACAATCAACATTAGAAAATAGATAGAATTCTTAGAAAAATAGGATAGAGGTTTAGTACTAACATCTGAGTTACATGAAGATAATATATATATGATATTAATAATCTATCATAACTATTTTCTGAAATTACTAAGCTAGAGCATTATTCGAGTCTGCAAAATAATTCAAAAGTTTACCCTCCTTATTAAAATAGTAATCTATCTGTCATGTATAGTTTGTCTGCAAGAATCAGGAAATGATTATAAAAATAGGTTCTTTAGGTTCTATCAGCAAACAAAGTATGTAACATCACTCAGAAAAATGCTTCAAAAGTTATAACTAATATTTTGAATAATTCCCAGAAGGAAAAAATAAATTATCTCTAAAGACCTATATCTATATTCATCTATACTATGTATCTAAGTATACTCAATCTTCTAGTAACGGAAATTTTCTGGAAATGCCTTGTTTATAACAAACTATTTGTCTAGGATTTTAGAAAAATAAAAACTTTGT
>NW_012134969.1:712253-727458 GCF_000956105.1 Propithecus coquereli
AATGTTGTAGTGGATACCTGTTTTAGTTTATTGTTTTCTGCCTGCCTTCAATCCCTGCCCCCTGATTTCCAGTAAAATAATTCTTTTTTACTTTAAAAAAAATTCTCAAATAAGTTGTAACAACAAATGTAATAACCAATATTTGTCACTACAAAAGAGAAAAAGTGATTCAAGCAAGGTAGAGTTCTTTTTTTTTTTAAGTAATTATCAATGTATATACTATCATAGATTTTGTTAAAACTGACCCAGTATATCTTAACAGTCATGAGTATCATGCCAAATAGTGGCTACAAACAGTGGTTACATTCAACTAAAATTATTACAAAATAAATCAGTAGTATTTTCTCAGCATTCCCAACAAAATCAGCTCTTGCTCATATAATAAATTCTGTCATGGTTTGGAGTATAAATAAAAGTCTGGGCTCTGGTTTATTCTAGATTCCAAGTCTCTTGAGAGCATAGTGATTGCTTTGTTTTACACTGCAAGGTTGTACTGCCAGTGTTCACTTTGTGTTTTATCTTTAAGTAATGCCCATCTTTCTCCCATCAGTAAAATCCTAGCAAGTTAAATAGCTTTCTAATACCAATTTTCTGCACTATTTGGTAAATCTGTTTTATGCTTATCTGTGGGACTTGGCAGTCAGATCACCTGTGCAAATTACATTTTCATTTAGAAATTCCCATTGACTTTACTAGGGGGACCATAATTCTCCCATACGTTTATTCTTTGTGCTTTCACTGACAAGATCTCATATCATTGTCCTTGAGCTACCTTAGCTCTATTCTGGAGGATCATCCTTGTCAGACCCTCTCGGGTCAGTTTGTATTCTCTGTTTTTCATTCTTGTTCCTTAGCATAATGTTGAACTATTTGTTGAGTCTGTTTACCCATTGTTTTAAACCATACATCTGTCCAGGATCCTTGCCATCTTGTCTCTTGCTTCTAAAAGACCTTTCTAAGAGCCCATTATGAGCCTATAATTCTTTTTTCCTCAGAACAGCTCTTTTCATTAAAGGCAAATTTGGTTTGCATAGGACACCTAGCCCAGTGCCAATTTTATCCAAATATCTCTAAGAGCATTTTGGCCAATGTCAGTGTATTCAACAAACACGCTATTGTCACTGAGTGATTTTGAGTATATTTTGAGCATACATTTTGGACCACAAAAGTGTTATTTAAAATTTAAAATTCCCTTGGAGGCATTTTATACCAGCTTCCCTAAATTGTTCAGGGAGGTGTAGATTAACGGTTTTTCCTTGTTTAAGTTGTTATATACTGTGGCTTTAGCTACATGACCAGGTGGGTAATAAGAGACTCCTCAGTAAACTTGTGCCAGAGAGCCAAGGAGCCACAAATTGTGATCTCAGAGGCTCATAATCCAAAGACAAAGAGCATCCTGTGTAGCTGAAAAAGGACTCTGTTGAGCAGTGCTTGGCAGCTAATTAATCTCTCCACAATTGTCTGCTCTTTTTTTCTCTGTTGTGTTATATCTTGTAAGGATATTAAAATCTTGTGTACGTAAAGCTTTTGTCATTTCAACTACTGGACACCGAATAAGTGTAGTAAAATTCAGGGAAGCAACTGATTTCAGGCATAACTCAAACCAAGAACTTCAACATCTCTCTTGATCTTTCAAGTTTTCAGGTGATTTCAGATCATTTTGCCCTCAAATGAACTAGGATGATGTTGAATTCCCAGGTTAGTGTCATATGGGCAGTAGACATTCATAAATACAGTTGAGTTTGAATATGCCAAAAAGTTTCTGTAGCCACTCTTAGTGATCACTGTGACCTTGTTTGGATGACTTTTTCTCCTTTGTGGTGACAAATGTGGGTTAATACAGTTATTGTGACATGTGGTTTGGGGGCATGTCCCAGAATAAAAGAATAATTACTCTACTAGAAATCAGAGGGAAGAGATGCTGGGCAAGTAGAAAACAAAAATAGAGAAATGGACATCTACTACAATATTTAAATAAATAGGTCAGGTAGAGAATGGGATAGAAGGGTCTAGGACTAACAGTGGTAGATACATAAGTCCACTATGTCACACCTAAACTGATATAGATCTTTATTTTCTTAGTATTATTTTCCTTCATTGTTATGCTTCATGCACAACAACATGATCCATAGGTATTAGGGCATGTGACGTTACGATAAATATGGCACACACAGATACCTGGGCTTTTCTTCAATAGATCATCACCTAGATTAATAGACACACTATGGACTGTAATCCCATTGATACACAAAGTATTTTGAGAGACAACAGTTCCTGCATGTTACTTTGCAAAATGATTTCTCTATAATAGATAACACCTGTGAAATTGAGACCAAAAGAAAAAAGAAAAATTAGAGTTATTTCAAGTGTTAATGCACAAGGTAATGTTAATGTCATTGAGATATATCACATAGGTAATTCCAGGTTGAGAGGTTGTGAACATTATTAGCCTTTGCTTATAATAACTATAAAGAATGAGTCTGAAAAGTAACAATGAAATATGTTAAAAATTTGACAACATTGGATTAATTTTGGTGAATTTATTCATGTGATGGAAGAAAGACTGGTAAATAATTTACTGTGAAATGTTACATGGATGATATATGGAAAGAATAAAATCAAAATTTAATTTATCCATTAAACAACAGTGAAATCATTGTCTTTAAAGTGGTAGTACACCAAAAGCCCTATTTCACGACAGGTTTGACAGGTTTATAATGGTGATTGATTCAAAAAATGTTGATTATTATGTGACATATATTTGACCAGGGAAAATGAAAATTTATAAGACTATAAATAGATCAAATTATTTCTATGTATAAATGAATTACACAGTAAAAGATACACACAGAATTTTAAAAAAAATTCTCTTTAAATCCACTAGGACCACACTGGACTTTCACTTTCAAATAAAAGGGAAGAATGAAGGACAAAAACCACATGATCATCTCAATAGATTCAGAACAAACGCTTCATAAAATTCAAAATCCCTTTATGATAAAAACTTCCAACAACCCAGGAATAGAAATAACTTACCTCAAAATAACAAAAGGCCATATATGACAAACCCACAGCTAACATTATAGTGAATAGGGAAAAGCTGATAGCTTTTCCTCTAAGATCTGGAACAGGACAAGAATGCCTGCTTTCACCACTCCTATTCAACATAGTACTGGAAGTCCTAGTCAGAGCAATCAGGCAAAAGAAAGACATAAAAGTCATCCAATTTGGAAAAGAAGATTCCAAATGGTCCCTCTTTGCTAATAGTATGACCTTGTATCTAGAAAAATCTAAAAGCTCCACCAAAAAAGCTCACAAATTTGATAAATGAATTCAGTAAAGTTACAGGATACAAAATCAACATCAAAACATCAATAGCATTTCTATACAACAATAATTACTAGCTGAGAAAGAAATCAAGTAGACAATGTTATTTTTACAATGGCTACAAAAAAGAAAATACCTAGGAATAAATTTTACCAAGGAGGTGAAATATCTTTACAAGGAAAACTACAAAAAACTGCTGGAAAAATTGAAGAAGGCACAAACAAATGTGAAACCATTCCATGCTTACGCATTGGAAGGATTAATATCACTAAAATTACCATACTGCCCAGGCATTCTACAGATTCAATGAAATCCTTATCAAAATACCAATGTCACTTTTCACGGAATTAGAAAAAAACAATCCTAAAATCCATACAGAACCAAAAAAGAGCCCAAATAGCCAAAACAATCCTGAGAAGAAAAAGACAAAAACAAAAACCCAACTGGAGGTATCACGCTACTTGACTTCAAATATGTCACAAAGCTGTATTAACCAAAACAGCACAATATTGGTATAAAAACAGTCACATACAGTAATGGAACAGAATAGAAAGTCCAGAAATAAATCCACACATTTACAGCCACTGATTTTCAATAAAGGTGCCAAGAGTATACCCTGGGGAAAGGATAACCTCTTCAATAAATGGTGCTCATAAAATTGGATATCCATATACAGAAGAATGAAACTGGACTCTACCTCTCCCCATGTACAAAAATCAACCCAAGACGGATTGAAGACCTAAATGGAAAACCTGAAACTGTAAAACTGCTAGGAAAAAAAAGATGAAAAACACTGCAAAACTGCAAAACATTGGTCTAAGCAAAGATTTCATGGCTAAGACTTCAAAGACACAGAGAATTGTAGCAAAAATAGACAAATGGAACTATATTAAACTAAAAAGCTTCTTCACAGCAAAAGAAACAATCAGTAGAGTGAACGACAACCTGTTGAACAGGAGAAAATATTTGCAAACTATTCATCAAACCAGGTACTAATATCCAGAATATACAAGGAACTCGATAACTCAACAATAAAAAATAATAATCCCATTAAAAAGTGGGCTAAGGACGTGAATAGACATTTGTCAAAGGAAAACACACAAATGGCAAGCAGTTATATAAAAAAATGCTCAACATCACTAAGCATCAAGGAAATGCAAATCGAAATCACCAATGATATATCATCTTACCCCAGTTAGAATGGCTATTACCAAAAAGACAAAAAATAACAGATGCTGAGAAAAAGTAACTCATATACACCATGGTGGCAATGTAAATTTGTACAACCACTATGGAAAATAGTATGGAGATTTCTTAAAAAACTACAAATAAAACCACCATAAGATCCAGCAATCCTACTACTGGGTATTTATCCAAAGTAAAAGAAATCAGTTTACACTCGCATGTTTATTGCAGCACTGTTTATAATAGCAAAGATATGGAATCAACTGAAATGCACAGTCATGGACAAATGAGTAAAGAAAATGTGGTATATATACATAATGAAATAACATTCAGTCATAAAAATGAATGAAATCATGTCATTTGTGGCAACATGGATAGAACCGGAGGTCATTGTGTTAAGTGAAATGAACCAGACACAGAAAGATAGACGCTGCATGTTTTTATTCATGTGTGGGAACTAATAAAACTGATCTCATGAAGACAGAAAATAGAGTGATAGATACCAGAGGCTGAGAAGGGTGTGTGGGTAGGAAGGGGAAGTAAAGAGAGGTTGGTTAGTGAGTACAAACATACAGTTAGAAAGAACAGATGAATCCCAATATTTGATAGCAGAGTAGGGTGACTATAGTTAGCAACAATGTATTGTATATTTTATAGTAGCTAGAAGAGAGGTAGTAGCTAGAAATGCTACCAACACATGGAAATGATAAATACTCAAGGTGATGGGTACTCGAAATATGCTCCAAATTATTACTCCAAATAATGATTAAGTATGAGTTGATCATTACTCATTCTACGCATGTAACAAATACTTACATGTATCTCATGAATAGATACATTACTTTTTATCAATAAATAATAATACAAAAGGGAAGTTTTCTGCAGCCCAAGAGCCTCACCCTACTGGCATCTGTAAATATACCATATTATCTCACGAGGTAGTAAATATTGTTCATTATTCCTTTTCGCATTATCCATTTACTGGCTTTCTTTTCATCTACAATCACATCTTCTTTATAGTTATTGTTAATTTTCACTCAGATCCTCTCTTCCAGGGGTAGGACTGACTATTAGGCTCAGAGGAAGGATTGTTCCACAGAACTGGCAGCAGTATATATCTGGAAATCGTTTGCCTTTTGTCCATTCCTATCCATATAGAGTAATCTTAGATAAGTATGAGCTTATAGGACTCTCTGGTCTAGTAGGTAAGGAAGGAGCAGAAAATGTTAAATTTACCTTCTCCTGGTGAAGAGAAGGAATGACCATTTTGAATTCATCATTCTTTCAGGAACTCTGAAAATATCTTTAGAGGTATTGTGATGGTTTCAAGGTTAGCAATTGATTTTTTCCTCTGGAAAGTGCACATGTAACCCAGATTTTGGCACTACAGAATAAGGAACAGGAAAATAAAAATAAAGTAGGGGAAAAGTTTATGCAAGTTCTTGTGTTGCTCCTCACCTACTATTTTCTATCTTTCCAGAATATTTCAAAAATCCATCTAATGATGATTTCTTTTTACTTCCCTCATATTTTTAACTCACATTAACTCAATTATGTCAGCCATCACTTCAGTTTCTTATTACTCCCCAATTTTGTAAGTGGGCTTTCCAATTGCCTATTCCAATTTTTAAACAGTCCACTAATTTGTGAATGGTAAGGTAAATGATAATTGCATATAATGCTTTTTAGCTCACTGTTGCACTGCACCTGCAAGGTTTCTTTATTAAATGAGGTAGAAGCAGGAGTTCCATATTGAAATGATGTTTATCTTAATTAGGTATGAAATTTGTCTTCTCAGGCATCTTAGATTATTTAAAATTAAGCACTTCAATAGAGTAAACACTTGAATTTGGGTAAAAGAAGAGTCACCTACTCAAATGTCACATGCATTCCAGTGATACATTATAATAGAGGTAAGGAAAATAATGTATGTGCCAAGGGAGGGGGCAAAATGGCCGACTAGAGACATGAGCCTACTTAGAAGAAAAAGTTTCAAGTGAAAAAACCTAGCCCAGGTGAAATACTGAAGGAAAGGTTTCAGAGCCAGAGAGCCCACTGGAAGAAGTTGTGGAGCAGAACGACAAGGAGCAAGAGTTTGCAGAAACAAACCCTTGAGGGATTCAGAGCCCAGTGCAAAGGGTAGGTGGGGGTGTTTACTTTTTCTCCCCTTACACCTGTGTCTGCTAGCTTCTGAGCTTTCAGCAAGACCCTCTACCCTGACAAATCCAGGTGCTGCTGTCATGGGCAAACTGATAGATTCTTGAGAACAGAGCATGAGGCCATGGGCCTGTGTAGGGTCACCTCCCCCCACCACAGACATAAGCTGAGATGATGGGTGCCATGCTGCCTGTGCACATGCTGGTTGCCTCTATCCTTCTGGGAAAGTCACAGTCCCTCTGTCTTCCTGTCACTGGATAACACACGAAACTTCCCCCACACCTGCTTGGACTGTGCTAAACAGAAAGCCACAGGGAGACACAGCAGAACAGCAGTATTCCCAGAGTTCTGACTCACAGGGTGGGCTGCCTCAAGGGCACTGGGAAGTATGCCACAAATGCTTTTTAGGACAGAGGAAGGCATAGCATGCACCGCCCTATACCAGAAAGCCCCACATCCATGATTCTAAATTATCTGCACTCCTCCCCGTAGAGAGACAAGTGCAGAGAGAAATCTGTAGGGTAGGAGTGTCCCCACCTCACAGCAGAAGCAGCAGTGGAACCGAGGAAATAGGAACTTCCCCTCCTCCCATCACCTAATGCTGCAGACATGGCTACCTCTACTCCCAAGCATGACCTTTTGGCTTCAGTGAGCTGCAGGTTGGCCAGTTCTAGGCTTGCAGGGGGAGTACACCCCCAATAGTACTCTGCTCAGTCACCAGGGTTCTACACAGAGGGCAGAGTTCACTCCTTCTCTTCGCAGACAGGCAGTGTTTTTATAGGTGTTCTGACTCAGGAATCTCAGCCCCTTGGTTTCTGTATCACTGGGTCCACAGACAATGCTCCCCAGCACATACTCAGACCACAGAAGTCTTGGGGGGACCAGTGAGTCCCAGGGGAACTGTGGGTCTCTGGAGCTTGGGTATTCAGGGCAGGCTGCTTCTAGCTGAGAGGAGAGGGAGAGTGCAGCACACAAGAGGGCCCCTCAGACAAAGGGGACCAGAGAACCAGCTCCTCATCATTTGGTGGCCTCTCTCCCTCCTCCCCTCCTCTGCCCACCTATGCTGACGCAGCCAAGGCTGAAAGGCTTTTCTGCTTGGGACTGGCAAGCGTTCCACAGGGGACAATTAAGCCAAGGCATTTTAGAGCAGCTGCCCTGCTTCTGACAGAAAACCCATCTCACCCAAGCTTCCATAGAGTTTGGGGCTCACTCCTTCCCCTCTAAAAAGCTACAGCAAGTGCTTTTGTGTGTCCCAAGGACAAAAGCTATTTTCTCTCCTGAGGGAGTGTGGGGCTAGCAGGTCTCTCCCTGAACCTCCTATCTCTTCTGGGAGAATCCTACCCTATCTAGAGGTAAGCCTCTGGCACAACCATACCTCCTCACTAGAGCATTTCAGCCACAGTCCGGGATAGCCAGTCTGGGAGCCCTGCACATAGTGAGTACAGCTGCCTCCATTACCTCTGCTGCAGCTGGGCCAGGGGGGAAGCTGGGCATCTGGGTGCTCTGGCTGAAGGACAGAGACCACTGTCACTGCCAAAAGAGGGAGGTGTGAACAGCTTGTGCATCCCGCAGTTGCCTGCCTCTGCTAATCTCATCAAGAGCAGCTTGCCTATCCTGTCACAGGCTCAAAGTGCATCCATACTTTTACTTCCTGAGCATTTTTCCAGAGCAGGAGAGCACCCCACCTCTTATTATCACAGCCAGGGCCTGAATTCAGTGAGACTTCAAGGAAAGTTTGCCAACTCAGTCTTTGCTCGTCCCACTATGACTCAAGCATGCCATTCCGGGGCCTGGGAACTGAGGATTAACTAACCTAGTCCACCACTGGCACATGAATACTCCCAGGAATCTGAGGTCCATCCCACTCAAATCACCAGCAACACTCCAGTAGGTATCTAGCTACATGAGCCCAAAGGCAATGTACCTTCTCCCTCTCTACACTGAGCAGCAGAATTCCTGGCAGAGGAGAATGAGAACAAGTGAACTGTAGAGCTATGTGTTTTGAGCCGAGGGAAGACGTTTCAGATGAGAAGGAAGCAGCTTAAGAACTCTGGTAACATGAAAAAAACAGGCTGTTTCAACACTCACAAAGATTACACTAGCTCTCTAGCAGTGGACTCCAAACAAAAGGAAATTTTTGAAATGTCAGGTAATGGAATTCAAACTATGGATCACAAGTAAGCACAACGGGATTGATGTGAAAGTTGAAAACCAGCACAAAGAAACAAAATAATAATAATCTTTATTGTCATTATTATTATTATTCGAGACATGAATTAAAATTTTGCTATGGAGAGAGATATTTAAAAAAATAACAGGACTTCTGGAAATGAAAGAGTCACTTAGCGAATTTCAAAATACAGTGAAAAGTTTTAGAAACAGACTTGGCCAACCAGAAGGAAGGCTCTTGCATTCCAGTGATACATTATAATAGAGGTAAGGAAAATAATGTATGTGCCAAGGGAGGGGGCAAAATGGCCGACTAGAGACATGAGCCTACTTAGAAGAAAAAGTTTCAAGTGAAAAAACCTAGCCCAGGTGAAATACTGAAGGAAAGGTTTCAGAGCCAGAGAGCCCACTGGAAGAAGTTGTGGAGCAGAACGACAAGGAGCAAGAGTTTGCAGAAACAAACCCTTGAGGGATTCAGAGCCCAGTGCAAAGGGTAGGTGGGGGTGTTTACTTTTTCTCCCCTTACACCTGTGTCTGCTAGCTTCTGAGCTTTCAGCAAGACCCTCTACCCTGACAAATCCAGGTGCTGCTGTCATGGGCAAACTGATAGATTCTTGAGAACAGAGCATGAGGCCATGGGCCTGTGTAGGGTCACCTCCCCCCACCACAGACATAAGCTGAGATGATGGGTGCCATGCTGCCTGTGCACATGCTGGTTGCCTCTATCCTTCTGGGAAAGTCACAGTCCCTCTGTCTTCCTGTCACTGGATAACACACGAAACTTCCCCCACACCTGCTTGGACTGTGCTAAACAGAAAGCCACAGGGAGACACAGCAGAACAGCAGTATTCCCAGAGTTCTGACTCACAGGGTGGGCTGCCTCAAGGGCACTGGGAAGTATGCCACAAATGCTTTTTAGGACAGAGGAAGGCATAGCATGCACCGCCCTATACCAGAAAGCCCCACATCCATGATTCTAAATTATCTGCACTCCTCCCCGTAGAGAGACAAGTGCAGAGAGAAATCTGTAGGGTAGGAGTGTCCCCACCTCACAGCAGAAGCAGCAGTGGAGCCGAGGAAATAGGAACTTCCCCTCCTCCCATCACCTAATGCTGCAGACATGGCTACCTCTACTGCCAAGCATGACCTTTTGGCTTCAGTGAGCTGCAGGTTGGCCAGTTCTAGGCTTGCAGGGGGAGTACACCCCCAATAGTACTCTGCTCAGTCACCAGGGTTCTACACAGAGGGTAGAGTTCACTCCTTCTCTTCGCAGACAGGCAGTGTTTTTATAGGTGTTCTGACTCAGGAATCTCAGCCCCTTGGTTTCTGTATCACTGGGTCCACAGACAATGCTCCCCAGCACATACTCAGACCACAGAAGTCTTGGGGGGACCAGTGAGTCCCAGGGGAACTGTGGGTCTCTGGAGCTTGGGTATTCAGGGCAGGCTGCTTCTAGCTGAGAGGAGAGGGAGAGTGCAGCACACAAGAGGGCCCCTCAGACAAAGGGGACCAGAGAACCAGCTCCTCATCATTTGGTGGCCTCTCTCCCTCCTCCCCTCCTCTGCCCACCTATGCTGACGCAGCCAAGGCTGAAAGGCTTTTCTGCTTGGGACTGGCAAGCGTTCCACAGGGGACAATTAAGCCAAGGCATTTTAGAGCAGCTGCCCTGCTTCTGAGAGAAAACCCATCTCACCCAAGCTTCCATAGAGTTTGGGGCTCACTCCTTCCCCTCTAAAAAACTACAGCAAGTGCTTTTGTGTGTCCCAAGGACAAAAGCTATTTTCTCTCCTGAGGGAGTGTGGGGCTAGCAGGTCTCTCCCTGAACCTCCTATCTCTTCTGGAAGAATCCTACCCTATCTAGAGGTAAGCCTCTGGCACAACCATACCTCCTCACTAGAGCATTTCAGCCACAGTCCGGGATAGCCAGTCTGGGAGCCCTGCACATAGTGAGTACAGCTGCCTCCATCACCTCTGCTGCAGCTGGGCCAGGGGGGAAGCTGGGCATCTGGGTGCTCTGGCTGAAGGACAGAGACCACTGTCACTGCCAAAAGAGGGAGGTGTGAACAGCTTGTGCATCCCGCAGTTGCCTGCCTCTGCTAATCTCATCAAGAGCAGCTTGCCTATCCTGTCACAGGCTCAAAGTGCATCCATACTTTTACTTCCTGAGCATTTTTCCAGAGCAGGAGATCACCCCACGCCTTATTATCGCAGCCAGGGCCTGAATTCAGTGAGACTTCAAGGAAAGTTTGCCAACTCAGTCTTTGCTTGTCCCACTACGACTCAAGCATGCCATTTTGGGGCCTGGGAACTGGGGATTAACTAACCTAGTCCACCATCGGCACATGAATACTCCCAGGAGTCTGAGGTCCATCCCACTCAAATCACCAGCAACACTCCAGTAGGTATCTAGCTACATGAGCCCAAAGGCAATGTACCTTCTCCCTCTCTACCCTGAGCAGCAGAATTCCTGGCAGAGGAGAACGAGAACAAGTGAACTGTAGAGCTATGTGTTTTGAGCCGAGGAAAGACGTTTCAGATGAGAAGGAAGCAGCTTAAGAACTCTGGTAATATGAAAAAAACAGGCTGCTTCAACACTCACAAAGATTACACTAGCTCTCTAGCAGTGGACTCCAAACAAAAGGAAATTTTTGAAATGTCAGATAATGGCATTCAAACTATGGATCACAAGTAAGCACAATGGGATTGATGTGAAAGTTGAAAACCAGCACAAAGAAACAGAATAATAATAATCTTTATTATTATTATTCAGGACATGAATGAAAATTTTGCTACAGAGAGAGATATTTAAAAAAATAACAGGACTTCTGAAAATGAAAGAGTCACTTAGGGAATTTCAAAATACAGTGAAAAGTTTTAGAAACAGACTTGGCCAACCAGAAGGAAGGATTTCAGAACTTGAAGACAAAACTTTCAAATTAATCCAGTCAGTCAAAAATAAAGGAAAAAAAAAAACATCAAGAGGAATGGACAAAGTCTCTGAGAAATGTGGGATTATGTAAAATGGCCAAACATAGGAATTATAGGTATCCCTGAGAGAGAAAGAAGAGAAAGAAAAAAGTAAGGAATAATGGAGGAAAACTTCGCTGGACTTGTTAGGGATTTAGACATCCAGATTAAAGAAGGTCATCAAACTCCTAGAGGATTAATTACATACAAGACATCACCTAGGAACACAGTCATCAGTCTGGCCACCGTTAAAACGAAGGAGAAAATCCTATAAGCTGCAAGACAAAAGCATACATAACTTACAAAGGAAAACTCATCAGACTAAATAGCAGATTTCTCAGATTGGGGTCCCATCTTTAGTCTTCTTAAATGGAATAATTGTCAACCAAGAATTTTGTATCCTACAAAACTAAGTTTCATAAATGAAGAAGAAATAACATCTTTCCTAGACAAGTAAACACTAAGGGAATTTGTCACCACTAGATCTGCCCTACAGGAAATTCTCGAAAGTGCTCTAAACACTGAAAATAATGGTAGTACTCACCAGTGTAAAAACACTCAAAATTAAACAGTCACAACTTTTATAAAACAGTTACCCAGTTACCAAGAATACAAAGCAATTTGGTAATGAGCAACATGATGATTGGAATAGTGTCTCATTATCAATATTAATATTGAATGTAAATAGTCTAAATGTCCCACTTAAAAGATATATTAATAGACAGAATGGAAAAACAGACAAACAAAAACCCACAACCAAAATATCTGATATCTCCAAGAAATTCATTTACTCATAAAGTGTCTCATATATTTAAGGTAAAGGAATGTAAAAATATTCCACTTAAATGAAAACCAAAAGTGAGGAAGAGTAGCTATCCTTATATTAGATAAAACAGACTTTCAATAAACAACAATAGAAAAAGACAATGATGATCATTATATAATGATAAAGGGATCAATTCAACAAGAAGATACAATAATCCTAAATATATATGCACCTAACACCAGAGCTCCCATATTCATAAAACAAATACTAGTAGATCTAAGAAATGAAATAAACAGCAATGTAATAATAGTGAGGAACTTCCACACTCCAACGACAGAACCAGACAGATCATGGAGACAGAAAACAAACAAAGAAACATTGGTCTAAAATGGGACTTTAGAACAAATGGATCTAAAAGACATTTACAAAAAATTCTACTCAAAAACTGTTAAAGAGAAGGAGAAAACCCTGCAAGCTGTGAGACAGAAATATACATTATTCTTATCAGCACGTGGAAAATTTTCCAAGATAAGACTATATGTTAGGTCACAAAACAAGTTTCAGCAAATTTTAAAATATCAAAATCATACCATGTATCTTCTTAGACCACAGAGGAATAAAACTAGAAATCAATTCCAAGGGGAACTCTTGAAACCATACAAATCTATGGAAATTAAACAACCTGCTCTTGAATGACCTTTGGGTCAATGAACAAATCAAGATGGACATCAACAAATTTTTTTGAATCGAATGATAATGGTGACACAAGTTACCAAAGTCTCTGGGATACTACAAAAGCAGTGCTAGCAAGGACGTTCATAGCACTAAATGGATACATCAAAAAGACAGAAAGATTACAAATTAACAACCTAAAATCACACTTTAGAAAACTAGAAAAACAAGAACAAACCAATCCAAAGCTAGCAGAAGAGAAGAAATAACAAAGATCAGAGCAGAACTACATTAAATTGAAATCAAAAAAGAATACAAAGTATCAATGAAATAAGAAGCTGTTTCTTAGAAAAGATACATTGATAGACCACTAGGTAGATTAACAACAAAAAGAAGATAGAGGATTCAAATAAGCTCAATCAGAAATAAAAATGGAGACATTGCCCCCGATAACAGAGAAATACAAGAGATCATCTGAGACTACTACAGATACCTCTATGCACACAAACTAGACTATTTAGAGGAAGTACACAAGTTTTTAGAAAGATATAACTTCCCAAGCTTGAGTCAGGAAGTAACAGAAATCTTGAACAAGCCAATAATGAATAATGAGATTGAATAAGTAATAAAACAAACCTCCCAATGGAAAAAAAAAAAATCCCAGAACCACACGGATTCACAGCCAAATTCTACCAGATCTATAAAGAAGAACTGGCACCTATCCACTGACACTATTCCATAATATCAAGAAGGAGGGAATCCTCTCTAACTCATTCTACGAAGCCAGTATCACCCTGATACCAAAGCCAGCCAAGGACACAATAAAAAAAAAAAAAAAGAAGAAGAAAGAAAACTACATACTATTAGCCTTCATTAACATAGTTGCAAAAATCCTCAATGAAATATTAACAAAACGAATCCAATAGCACATCATAAAAAAAAAAAAAATTACCACAATAAAGTGGCTTTCATCCCAGGGATTCAAGGAAGATTCAACATACACAAATCCGTAAATGTCATTCACCACCTAAAAAGAATTAAAAACAAAAACCCTATGATCATCTAAATAAATGCAGAAAAGCATTCAATAAAATCAAGCACCCATTCATGATAAAAGTCCTCAACAAACTAGGCATAGAAGGAACATATCTCAAAATAACGAAAGCCATGTATGACAAAACCACATCTAACATCATACTCAGTGGGGTAAAGTTGAAAGCATTTTCCCTAAAAACTGGAAAGGACAATGATGCCTACTTTTGCCATCTCTATTCACCATAGTACCAGAAATCCTAGCCAGCATAATCAGGCAAGGGAAGGAAATAAAGGGCATACAAATTGGAAACAGGAGGTCAAACTATCCTGTTTAATGACAATCTGATCTTATATCTAGAAAACTCTAAAGACTCCTCCTACAGACTCCTAAAATTGATAAATAAATTCAGTAAAGTCTCAGCTTACAAACTTAACGTACATAAGCATACATTGGGGAAAGGACAATCTATTCAATAAATGGTGCTGGGAAAATTGAAGAGCCACATGCAGAAGGATAAAACTGGATCCCCATCTTTCACCATACACAAAAATTAACTCAGGTGGATTAAAGACTTAAATATAAGACCTGAAATCATAAGGATTCTAGAAAAAAGCTTAAGAAAAACTCTTCTGAACATTGGCCTAGGGAAAGAATTTATGACCAAGACCCCAAAAGTAAATACAATGAAAACAAAAATAAGGAAATGGGACTTACTTAAATTAAAAGGTTTTTGCACAAGAGAAAAAAACCAAGAAATAGAAAGCGCACAGAATTGGAGAAATAATTGCAAATTACACATCTGACAAAGGAATAATATCCAGAATCTACAAATAACTCAAATAAATCATCAAGAAAAAAACAAATAACCCCATTAAAAAGTGGGCAAAAGACATCAACAGACATTTTATATTTTACAAAAGAAGATA
>NW_012134969.1:729303-730755 GCF_000956105.1 Propithecus coquereli
CAGACTCACCGACAAGTTTTACTTCCCTTGCTGCTTGAAAAAGCAAATTTCCATGAATATTCCATCTGCAAGGAGATTAATTCTGCCAACAAGCTAAGTGAGCTCATGTGCAGACCAACCCTAGTTGATCTTCCAGAGGAATCCACACCTGGACACCATCCTGATTGCACCCTTACAGAGGCATTAGCTAAGCCTTGATTAGACTCCAGATTCACAGAAAATAAGTAAAAATAAGCATGTTTTGCTTTAAGCCACTAAGTTCCCTGTAATTTGCTATGCATTATGGGGAACAAATGCAGGTAGTTGACAGGAGTTTATGTCACTTGAAACTAAAAGAGTATCATCAAATAGAAATGTTTACCAGAATTCTTTAATGTAGTATGTCAGAAACAAAACTACAGGATTTTTCTGCAAAGTTCTTCCTTCATAAGTCTTCCTCATCTCAGTAAATGGCATCACCAGCCAAGAGTGTTTCAGGCCAAACACCTATGAATCCTTTTTGATTCCTACTGTTCTTCAGGTACCACACCAAATCTACTAGTAAAGCATGTACTTATCTTGCTCTTCACTGCCTTTATCTTAATCTAAGTCCTTTTCATCTTTAGCAATTTGTTGTCAATCAAAATCATATTACTTTAATTCTTAAAGTACTTCTCTCAGTTCTCAGTTCTTTATTCTTAGAATAAAATCTTAAATCTTTCATAGGCTCCTCAAGATCTGCCTGATATGGCTTTCACCTACTACCCTATCTCATTTCAGACTATTCTTCCCATTCCTTGGTCAACTCCACCTATTCTGGCCACCTTTCTACAAATTGATCTTTCCTCTTTCTAGAACATATTTCGCAAGCTCCACCTAATTGTTACATGCACTTTTATTTTGTCCATCACACTTTATTTTCTTTATCAAACTTCTCACAATCTGATTTTTTGTTGTTGTTGTTATTTCTCTATGTATTATTTGTATGCCATCTGTGGTGTTTTCGACTATGTCAGTTCTGTGAAGTCAACATCCTATTCTGGGTTGTTCACTATTGTACCTTCATTCCTATTTCAGTGTCTAAGTGGCTAGCCTCATAATAATACCTCTTCTAGCATTCTTTCCTCTCCTTCTCCCCCCACCCACAGGACTACCCTTAAACATTGTGTGTATTTCTATTATTTTTTCCAATTCTCTGGTGACCTTTGAAGCTACACATTTTAGACGATGTATCTACAACAAGGATGAGGCTCACCAATTTAAAATCAAACTACTTACAATCAATAAATAATCTTTTATAGGGTTAAGTCACTGAAAATTTATGGTTGATTTTTTGTAACCACATAGGTTAGAGTTACCATATTAATGAATTTGGTTATTCTGCTTGGAAAGTAGAACACATGTGTAATATTTCTTTTTTTCCTCCTTAGTACTTGTATGTATATGCTCAATTCAAAACCCAGATGTTTTATA
>NW_012134969.1:730805-732332 GCF_000956105.1 Propithecus coquereli
TATCTAATGTATAGGAAATAGTGCATAGATCCCTCACATGTAAAACTCTTTTTAATAGAAGCTCATCAGGATTTTGCCGACAACAATCCATGAAGTGGCAAAATTTTTTTACTGAAAATCTCTAGTTTTAGCAATCTCTTGATTTTCTTTCTCTGAGACAGAACATTTTAGTGATTATTGCTCAAAAGAGACTATATTCATATAAAGGAGTATATGTCCCACTTCATTTTTCACTCAAGATTTCCTTTACATATTGAATCACTAGCTATAAATTGGTAGCTCTAGAACCTCAGGCTGTTTCTCAGGTATTTTCATTTTTAGCAAAGAAGCAAGGAATAGCTAAAGTTCATATTCTTGCACGACTTCTTTTTTGTTTGAATTTCTTTTGTAATCTCTTTAACTATTTTCATCAGTCTTGGATTTATCTCCTGCCCCTATTAATAAGCTTTTCCTCCTATCGGTAATTGCACCACTATGTAACTTCACCCCACAGGCGGATGGGAATCAATCCTCAGAAAAGGGTCACCAGAAATCCCCTTTCCTTTTCCTTCTATTCTTAAACGAAGCCTTAGCCATCATCTGAATTGTAGATGAAAGCATTATTTAAGATATTCCGCTCACAGTGTCAACTGTAGAAATTACACAGAGTTGAATAATTTTAAGGACTCCACAGGTATACTTCTACAAGGCTTTAATGAAGGATTTGGCACAACAGTTGAAAAAATATGAAGGCAATTATCAGAGTAGTTCAAAACTTCCAGCCAGTGCTGCCTATGGTCTTTTTAGTTGTAGTGGTCTTTTTCAGTTGCATGATCATTTTGGTTATCTTCAGATTTTAAACCACCGAGATTTTTGTAAATCATTTCAGATTGAGAAGAGGACACATTTACTGAAAGGTCTCCTTATATGCAGATGATCACATAGCAAACACCAGGCTGTGGATTGCTTAAACCAAATAGAAACAATTAATCTATACATCCTTGAGAAGATGTAGTTAATACTGATTGCCTCCAGTGGAGTTCTAAGCTTTAAACAACACAGTATACAACTCCAAGCACATTTCATTTTTTTTGTGCCCAGTGGTCAGAACTTGTCTTCCAGACATCACTGAAAAGGAAGCTAGGGTTGTCTCAATACAACTGTAAGATAAGCCTATTCTTACAGAACTTTGCATTTACATAAACACATACACTCATTTTCTTGATTAGGTGGTGTTGCAAACAGACTTTAAGGTGCTCACACGATCTTTACGTCCTAGTATACTCCCCATTGTGTAACCTTCTCCCTTTGAGTGTAGATGGAACCTGTGACTTGCTTCTAATCACTGTGTAATTATGTTACATTATAATTTTGATAACAGACTCACCGACAAGTTTTACTTCCCTTGCTGCTTTGAAAAAGCAAATTTCCATGAATATTCCATCTGCAAGGAGATTAATTCTGCCAACAAGCTAAGTGAGCTCATGTGCAGACCAACCCTAGTTGATCTTCCAGAGGAATCCACACCTGGACACCATCCTGATTGCA
>NW_012134969.1:734892-735581 GCF_000956105.1 Propithecus coquereli
ATCCAGGAAAATATAGATCACCATCATTTTTGTCACTGAGTAGTATTCCATTGTATACATATACCATATTTTATTAATCCACTCATGGATTGACGGGCGCTTGGGTTGTTTCCACAACCTTGCAATAGTGAATTGTGCTGCCATAAACATTCGAGTACAGATGTCTTTATTATAGAACGTCTTTTGTTCCTTTGGGTAGATGCCTAATAGTGCTATTGCTAGATCAAATGGTATTTCTATTCTTAGCTCTTTGAGGTATCTCCAAATTCTTTTCCACAAAGGTTGTACTAATTTACAGTCCCACCAGCAGTGTAACAGTGTTCCTATCTCTCCACTTCCACGCCAGCATTTGTTTTTTGGGATTTTTTGATTGCTTCTTCAACGCCAGCAAAGGAATCAATCTCTCTCTCTGTCTCTCTCATCTCTCCCTTTTTCTTTATTTCTCCATTTTAATCTTTCCGTTTTCTGTCTCTGATCTCTCAATCCACTTTTAAAGTGTTCTTATCTGATTAAGACACGTACATCCAGGAGAGTCTCCTTTGATTAGTTTAAAGTGAACTGATCGGGGTTCTTAATTACATCTGAAAAAAATCTCTACATCTTTGCCGTATATTAATAACAACATAACCTAATCATGGGAGTGATATGACATTATAGTCATACTCAACTGGAGAGGATTATATAGGGTG
>NW_012134969.1:735662-736234 GCF_000956105.1 Propithecus coquereli
CTTGCAATAGTGAATTGTGCTGCCATAAACATTCGAGTACAGATGTCTTTATTATAGAACATCTTTTGTTCCTTTGGGTAGATGCCGAATAGTGCTATTGCTAGATCAAATGGTATTTCTATTCTTAGCTCTTTGAGGTATCTCCAAATTCTTTTCCACAAAGGTTGTACTAATTTGCAGTCCCACCAGCAGTGTAACAGTGTTCCTATCTCTCCACTTCCACGCCAGCATTTGTTTTTTTGAGATTTTTTAATTGCTTCTTCAAGGCCAGCAAAGGAATCAATCTCTCTCTCTGTCTCTCTCGTCTCTCCCTTTTTCTTTATTTCTTCATTTTAATCTTTCCGTTTTCTGTCTCTGATCTCTCAATCCTCTTTTAAAGTGTTCTTATCTGATTAAGACAGGTACATCCAGGAGAGTCTCCTTTGATTAGTTTAAAGTGAACTGATTGGGGTTCTTAATTACATCTGAAAAAAATCCCTACATCTTTGCCGTATATTAATAACAACATAACCTAATCATGGGAGTGATATGACATTATAGTCATACTCAACTGGAGAGGATTATATAGGGTG
>NW_012134969.1:738324-740935 GCF_000956105.1 Propithecus coquereli
AAATGTCTGCAATGAAAATATGAAGATAACACACACTCACATCACACATATCCTTACCACGACACACATATACACAAGGAATCACACATGGACACAGGCTGCACACCAGACACACACACACATGCATTAAAACCATACACTACACACTATATATCCCAGACATATACATACTCCTAAATCCCCAAGAGATCAAATGACTAAGTCCAAAATATGAATTTTCTCCCTCAGTTATAGATAAAAATTCAGTAGTTTCAGAAAGTCAAGTAGATAATTTTGCCTAAAACTGTATTAATTGTTGTTCATAGAAAATGTATTTTATTTTACGTTATCTTCATATGAAAGCAATCTAAAGTGTTTTATTCTTGTGCTTTTTAAAATGCATCTGTAACCTAAGTCTCTGGATCAATAGAAAGAGGACACTTTAAAATAAATGACATAGGCAGGTACTCAGTCAGAAAAAGTCTTATTAAACAGATAAATATCATATACCATCCTTTCATGGCTGAGAAATTTTAAAAGCTGTTGGGTCGGAGAGAATTTACAAGCTATATCCGGACATCAAAAGTAACTTTTTTATTCTATCTTAAAGGCCAGAAGAGTTAATGGAAGTCCTAGAGAGTTGTTTACACACTAAAATAAGCTGTGCAGGCCAAGAATTCCTAGATGCCAGCTGAAAGGGCAACTCTTATTCTCAAGTTTCCTAAGTTGGCACAGTCATATCATGCAACTCAATTCTGACTCAGGCAAGTTAGATTAACTGACTGCAATCTAGGACTTAATGTCACAATCTATGGTCTAAGGTCCCAGAATTTCCCAACCTAATAAGAGCACAAGAATCATCTCGAACATGAATGGAAAATAAACATGTCAAGGCCTTTAGAGTCTCTGATTCATTTGTTCCGTGTTTATCCTAGAAATCTTTATTTATAACAAATTTCCAAGGTAATTCTTAAAACTAGGTAAGTCTGATCATACATGAAATAGCTGTTAACAGATGTTTGGCAATAGGATCATGCTATTAGTATTTTTCTCTAAAATTCCAGCCCTGGTTATGCCGTTTTTGCTCATTCCTTCCCTGCTTCACTCATTTTTTTCTACCACATCTGTCGATTTCGGTCTGACTGCTAGTTGACCTAACAGATTGTCAACAGCCTCTCAGACTCACAGAGTTATTATCTACCTACCTTAAAGAAAAAGAACTAAAATTTGATAATGTCGCCTCATGAACCCAATGAGCTCCCACTTGACTACTATAAAGATGTAAGGGCAAAGTGATGCAGCACAGTTCTCCCTGTCACCCTTGACCAATCCAGCTCCCTTCCCACCCCTTTTTCTGTATGCAGCTCTCAAAATAACCATAGAAGATGCTAGGAATGCAATATCTTGAGACAGAGAGGTTGCATTGATAATGAATCTGATTCTGTACAGCAAAAAAGATGTATTTGGCTTAATTTCCACTTAGCCAATGGCTTGGTAAGATTCAAGCAAATTAAGTTTGTCTCGGGTGATAGACACAATTTAGTAGTTTATTTAAACCTAAATGCAAGAGTTAAGCTGTATAATTTTTTGCCAGGGATCCTCTTGAATGGTCCCATCTTAATGGGCAGAGAGGAATTCTTGAGCATTTGCCATGAGAAAACAATGTGTTCATTTGTGATCATACAGGTTGTTAAGTCACCATTATGAGAGCATGATACATCAAATGTGAGATCATTTATATATAAAGAAAAAGTGAATCTACACATGCATAATCTTTTGTTTGTGTAACTTGGACCTGTCTGAGAGAAATATTCATGCTTGTTGCTTTGTAATGTATTTATTAAAGAATAAAAGAAACTTCTCAGTTCCTGACATGAGAAAGGAACCATTATAATTTGATGTTACCAATGTTGAAGAATCACGGGTATAGCATAGAATCAACAGGAGCTAAAGTGCTTACCCTGTATTATTTGTGGAACACAAAAAAGCAAAGTCCTCGCTGGGACAAAGTATAAGGCATATCTTCCCATTCTGCTTAGACCTTCAAAGCCATTTGAGTAGAGAAAAACCTGAACAGCTGCTGCAAATTAATATTTTTATTTAATTAAACCTGAGTAAGAAAGCAAAGATTTTACTGAGAATTCCTTTACATTAATATCTGTCCACTGCAGTTCTAAAGCTCTCATATACTATTTTTGATTAAGTCGGGTCCTGGCAAGGGCATAGTGGTCTGTCTTGATCTTTGGCAAATAAAATACCTACTTATGCTCTTTGTTCCTGAATGTTTAATAATTTTCTAAAAATAGGAGATGTTAAGATGGGGGGAAATATTTTAATTTTCTGGAAGAAAGAAAAGATGGTGCTTGACCATAATACTTTGTTCCTGTGACATGGCTGGAGAGGTTCCATTACTGTGTTATTTTTATGTATCTCCTTCACTCCTTTAATATTCCTTTTTTTTTTATTTTTCATTAGATCTGAATTTTTCATGCAGGTTGTGGCTCCATCAACTTATGTGACTAATATATTAATATAAATAGAAATTTTAGTATGTTCATTAAGCCCCTGATAAATTGTGTGTGTTTAAGTATATCCTAATACAGTGGTCACTAACCTTTTTGGCACCAGGGAC
>NW_012134969.1:752576-753879 GCF_000956105.1 Propithecus coquereli
TTTTTGTTTTTTGAAAAAAAAAATATATATGTATCTCAAAGATTTTAGCAGATTCACATTCTAATGTTTGCACCATAAACCACTGAGTGGAGAAAGATGCAAAATGATTTAAGACATCGTGGTGGGCAACAGTGCCCAAAGTGAGAGGAAAAAGAATAAACAAAAGAGAGTAATACAGGGGAATAATGGTGCCTTTTGAGTATCCCCAGTGAGCTCAACAATATGCCCATTAGTAAGGTTAAACTCTGAAATGGGAAATGGTCTATAATATTTTTTTAAACTATTTTTGGCCAAGACCAAGAGTTAGAGTTCACCCAACATTTCAACCTAATATAAAAAACACATACACGAAACTGAAATCGTCATTTCACAAAACATTCCCTTGGTCCTACGATGCCTTGCCCACACTACTCTACAGAAGTGATTCTAACTGAGTTCACCAGTATATTACTCATTGCCAAAAACAATGAGTGGTTTTTTCTTTCTTTCATTTTTCACTACTCTATAGCATATGCCAATATCAATTCCTCTACTTGAAAATTTCTTCTCTTTGTTTTCATGAAGTTAGCAATTTTTACCCCCTTCCATATACTGGCATGCTATTTATCAATCTTCTTTATAGAATCCACTTTCTGTGCATGCTTCTAAAATGTTGGAAGAACCCTGTAGTTCTTTGACAGGCTTACTGTAGGATCAATGATTACCTATATGTTGATGATGGTTCTCAGGTATACATATCTAGGTCAGATCTTTTGTATGATCTTTAAACCAATTCATATAACTACTATGTTATATCAATACTTGGAATTCACTGAAGCACTTCAAATAGAAAATGTCACAAATAACACATTATTATTCTTTAAAACTTGCTTGCCCTGCCTTTAGTCCATTCACCTATCTTAGTGATTCAAAACATCATTCATGCATCTGCCTAAGTGAGATTTTTGGCAGATTACTGCTTTTCCCTTACCAAAAGTAGCCCCTGTGTCTTGTTAATGGCCAGTCTCCCAAATTTCACATAAAGCCCTGGAAACACTGCCATTGTAATCCTAACATTGTTTTGGAAATTCTTCTAAGAGAGCTAACAGTTGTACATTGGAATATGTGAGGAAACATGTCTATGCTTTCCAGATAATCACTACCTAAAAAACATCTTCTGGTGAAAATAATTTTGAAAGAGAGTTTATATTAAACTAAATATGAAATAGTCTACATTAGTGTGTATCTATATGAAATAAAAATTTTCATACTTTTTTGAGAGAGGAAAAGAAAACAAAATCTCTCTGAACTTATTGGGGAATTG
>NW_012134969.1:753929-757094 GCF_000956105.1 Propithecus coquereli
GATAACAGTATTTTAGATCAGATTCTGCTGAAAAATTATTCTGCATTAGTATAATTATTTACAGAAGCAATTTTTATTCACCATGTTCTCTGTGTAAAATTTTATCCCCTTTACCAAAGAATCACTGTCATTACTTTATATAAAATTCTATTCTATCACTTATATTAGACTTTTTGAGAAAATATTTTAAAATATTTTTGTCTCCTATAATATGAAAAATATATTAACCACTATCATTTTTATTTTAACCATGAATCAACACTACTTATATGGTATATTATTTCAAAAAACACCATTTAGATATTTCCAAGCATTTCTATTGAATTCATCTGGGGAAGATATGTTTATACTGTTGCACACATATCCAGTTAGCTAATAAATCCAAGTCATTAAAAAATCACTACTTTGGGAATATAATTCTATGAGCTCTCTCTTCTCTTTTTGTTCTCACTAAACTCTTTTAAATTTTTTATTTCTTTCTGAAAGATTACTGACCAAAAGAAATTATCTGGTGAGCGTATGTCTGTATTATGCATTCCTTTTTCTTTCTGTGTAGCTCCTTGATTACCAGATAAATATTGGTCCTGTCTTCCTTGAGCACCTTTCATCCTCTGTAGTATAATTTTATGTTGAGGCTTAGATATACCACAATTGAATTGCATAAATCTACTCATTATATCATTTAAGCTTTGACTTTCTATTGTAGCCTGTGGGAAAGAAGGCCTTTTCCAACTCTGTAGTCTAAATTTAAAATCTAGAAATATGACCAGATGTTCTCATTAAGCATTAAATGAATACCATGCATGTATATCATTTCTTTCTTATACACAATATGCCCTGCAATTTTAGTTTTAATTAAATATGGATTTTCTTTTCTACTTAGCTCATTCCCCAGATAGCCACACTACTGTAATAATATTCTTAGTATTCTCCAATGCCACTGAATTTTTATAGAGTCAGTGTCTCACTGTGAAACCTCAACTAGAAACGTCCGACATTTATGATCTCTGCAGACAAAGTAAGAGCTCCTAAAATAAAACATTCTCTTCAAAACTGAGCACTTTATGTATTACTAGCATGGGAAAAAAATTCATACGATTTATAAAATGTATTATGATTCAGATCAAAAGAGAATATTTGTCCATTTCCTCATAGATATTCTTAAAATATGTTCTAGTATGAATATGATGACATAAAACTTGTTCAGGTTTCACTGTCAGCCTTTAAGGTACAGAATGAAAGGGCCATTTACTGAGACTCCACTAGTCATTCATTTTTTTACATAAAATAATTCTAGAGCATCAGTCATGTGCCTGGCACTGTGTTGAGATTTGGGGTGTGCTAATTAGAGGACACAATTATTGCCCTCTAGTGTGCCAACAGGCAAAACATATAAGCATAGAATATGCTCATTGCTAAAATAGATGCAAATGCAAAGGACTAAAGACTTCTCACAGAGAAGGTATTAACTGAGTCGGCATTGAAAAAATACTTTGACTTTTGCCACATAAATAAGTCAATAGAGAAAAAAACATACATATACCCAGAGGAAGAGACTATCTAGTGGCCAATAGTAATAGAAGAAGCAAGAACTTTAGGATTCCATTTTTTTACATTTTTTTAAGGTTTTTTGTTGTTTTTTTTTGACAGGGCTCTGTTGTCCAGGCTGGAGTACAGTGGCATCAGTATAGCTCACTGCAATCTCCAATTCCTGGGCTCAAGAGATCCTCCTGCCTCAGCCCCCCAAGTAGCTGGGACTACAGGCACCACTGTGCCTGGATAATTTTTCAGCAGAGACAGAGTCTCGCTCTTGCTCAGGCTGGTCTTGAACTCCTGAACTCAAGGGATCCTCCTGCCTCAGCCTCCCAGAGTGCTAGGGTTACAGGTGTGAGCCACCACGCCTGACCAGAACCACATTTTAAGGTTCAAACACAACTCCTCAACTCACTAAGTGAAGACTTGGTAAAGTTATGTAAACTCTCTATGCCTCACTTTATTTGTAAAATATTAGCTACATCATAGGGTTATCATGAGGATAGCATGAGTCAATATACATGAAATGCTCAGAATAATGCCTGTTTAAATGTTTGTTAAATAAAAATAAATAAATAAAATTTGGAAACTTCAAGTTTTCTAAAATATAAAATTTAAATGAAGAAATGGAGAAACAAGGTGGCCAGATCATAATCATTTTACATTTTCTTATAAAGATAAATAGAAAAGTTATTTTCAGTAGAGGAGTGATGTCGTATCTTAAAGCTGGTTCAAATCCTTTGTCATTCTTCCCATTTCAGAAATGAAGTACACAAATTTCACTCTTCTTGAATCTAGGCTGGGCTTAATGACAATTTTGATGACAGAAATGTATTCAAAATTTATGTATCAGTTTCTGGGCCCAGGCATCAAAAGATTGCTGGTATCCACTTCCAATCCCTTGGAACACTCATTCTGGGATTCCTGAACCTCTCTGAAAAAAAGCCTAACTATGCTGAAAATGCCACTCACAGATGCTCTGGTTGGTTATACCAGCTAAGCCCAGTCTTTCCTTGTCTCCAATCAGGTACAAGGTACATAAGTGAAGATGGCTTGGAGTCTCTAGACAGGAATATCTGCCCCTGAACAGACCCACAGTGAACTCCATAAACACTGGATAAAAAAGAAGAATTACTTATCTCTGCCATGCCTGAATTCTGGACCAATAAAATCATAAGAAATCATAAAAGTAGTTGTTGTTTTAACACACTAAGCTGCTGTTATTCACCAATAAATAACCTAACTAGAACAAGTGGCAAGATCACATTTTTATATTATAGGTATCCCCTTGACCTGGGTGGCAGTGGAGAGAATGTAATTACTGGGTTTGAGTTTGGAAGCTGTAGGGTGAAAAGGAAGCTTCAGAAAAATCCAAATGAGAGATTATAAGAGCATGAACTAAATCAGTGCTATTATGTATGAAGAGGAAAATATATTAAATTTAAAAATAAGGCTTTTTTGCATTTTTCTTTCTGTCTCTATGTTCCTTTCCTATTGAATGGATGAAATTTAGGAAAAGTGAATGGAGTGGCTGAAATGAAATTGAAGACAGTAGGCTAGAAAGCCAAAGTCCAATTGTTGTGCTCTCAGAAGATTTTTCAAAAGAATCATCATTTTGGTATTTTTTTGTTT
>NW_012134969.1:757144-758666 GCF_000956105.1 Propithecus coquereli
CTGGGGCAGAGGGGATGGTTTTGAGAGGTTTCAAGGGCATTATATTTATTGTGCACTTTATTTCTATTATTATTACATTGTAATATATAATGAAATAATTATACAACTCACCATAATGCAGAATCAGTGGGAGCCCTGAGCTTGTTTTCCTGCAAATAATGCCACTGCTGCTCTGACAGGAGGCGGAGCTCAGGCAGTGATGTGAGTGATGGGAAGCAGCTGTAAATACAGATGTGCTCACCGGCGGCAACTCACCTCCTGCTGTAAGGCCCAGTTCCTAACAGGCCATAGACTGGTCCGTGGCCCAGAGTTTGGGGACTGCAGTCCTAATATATGCATTCTACTTACCTGTATGTATGTGTCTCTCTCTCTACGTGTGCCTCTGACCCTTTCTCTCTCCCCACCCTTTCTCTCAGCACGTGTGTCTAACTCTTGCTCTCTTGCTCTCTCCTTCTCTCTCTTATGTGTGAGGAATAAATAAGTCATCCACTCCTAATAAAATTAAATAAATGGTATCTACAATCAAAAGTGAAGCTAGAAGAGCAACATAAAATGTATATCCTTAGAAATATATACGGCTGCAGTCCCCAAGGCCTGGGCCTAGGACTGGGTAGCAGAGCTCCGCTCCTCCCTCCACCCCCTCGCCACATCTGCAGAAAAATTGTCTTCCATGAAACCAGTCCCTAGTGCCAAAAAGGTTGGAGACCACTGATATAAGGTAATCTTAGATAAACAGAAAAATTTACAGGCCAGAATTTAACTTAATGAAGTTTTTACAGGTTTATAAAAAGAAGATGTCTTTTAAAAGAGACTTGCTCAAGTAGGCAGAAACTGAGTATGTTCAGCCATTCACTGTTCAAAAGAGTGCCCAAGACCATGGATGCAAGAAATCCGTTCCTTAGACACTGATATACAAATGGATGCAAACAGAAGTCATAGCTTAGATTTTGCAATGAAACATTTGACTCATGAAACTAACTTTTTTTGCAAAAACATTATTTGTCACTAAATAATTTCACCAATGGTAGATCTTATATAATAATCATTCTTGTGAACAGTATAGTTTTTTAAATCTGTAGCAGCTGAGGACCATTTTTACTGAGAATTCACAGGGTTACGTACAACTTTCTAAAATAAACATTTTTTTTCTGTTCAGAGTTAAACAATTGGCAATGCATAGAAACCCTAGAGTGTAACTTTAAAGGTAAATTATAAAACTCTTCATTCAAAACAATAAAATAAAATCCTTTAGTCATACAAATTGTTTCCTAAGCTACACTGGATTGAGAAGTGAAGAAAACACAAGCAATAATGGGTCTAAGTGTGTTCATATTAACAACAAAAAAATGTGATAATTGTATATTTCAGTTGTTTGCCACATCATAAGCACTCTTTAACTAGACACTTTTTATGATCTTAAAATTATTTTTTATAATATTTGAATTTAAAGTTCAAAGAGAAAGATAGCCATTTAAAGAATGAACAATAAAATTAATGTTTTTCCTTTGATTTTTCTAACTAT
>NW_012134969.1:763052-770205 GCF_000956105.1 Propithecus coquereli
GAATATTGGTGTTGAATAAAAATCTGAGTTTATAACAAATGATGTAAAAGTACAAACAAACAAAATACCTAAAAAAAAAAAAAAACAAAAAAAAAACCCTAAACTTTCTTTCAAACTGAATCTAGGCTTCCAAATCAAGACATAAATAAAGTATAAAAAGTTAAGCCTTATTAAAGAAAGATACAGTTATCACAGGATTTGTCTTTATTCTTTAAAGTTGCTTTTAAATTTATCTTCTATTGTATTGTTTGAAGTTTAATTTTCACTGTTTTTTTAAAGGTTATACAATGCTTTGGGTATAAAATTACATGCATTCTAATACCTATTACCTTGGGACCCATTCACTGCCATCTGGTGTCAGTGTATTCAAATTGCAATGGCAGCTCCTTAAACTAACACATTTTACCTCCTAAGAGTTGAAATTGTAAAACTAAATATGGAAAGAGAAAAGTTTGACATCAGACATTCTACCACACTCAAAAGTATTATGAGTTTAAGCAAAGATAGACAATTAAATTATTTTCTTGTAATGTTTTATAATGACTCACCAGCACAGTGAAGTAACATTTATGTTATTGAAAGGCAGTGGGACAGTAAATCCTACTTCATTGCCAATAAACTGAAGATCAAAACAATCAACCAAGCTCCACTGGTAATAAATTGAAAGTCAGTGAAGCACAAAATGTATTACTGTTGGAATTAATTTTGGCACAAAATGGGTTGTTGAGTTTTCCCCTTTTCTTAAGGTAAATTGACCCCAAGCAAATAGTTAATAGACTGTTGAAAGCTAAATTCAAACTGCTCATGGTATTCTGATGGAAATCCAACTTTATCTTTGATTTTTGAACACAATATAATCATCTGGAATCCATTTTGCATGTATTTTAGAGAAATCTTTACCATAGTTTCATGATTAAATTGCATCTTACAAAGTCTATTGGATTGCATACAGAATTTTTTCACATATTTACCAAAAAACTCTTAGCAACCAGCAGTCAGTCAAATTGAGGATTATAATAAGCTAGATTGATATTTTGTGGGCTTCTGTGACTTAAAACTTACTAACAGAATTAGAGTATGCCAGAGGAAGTTGTTTGGATACTGGAAGAGTTCATATCCATACAGTATGGTGCCAAATGAAGAAAGCTAACTGCTTTATGGGCACTCTGGAAATGGGGTAATACGAGAGTTAAGTCCAGACACTATGGGGAACCAATGGTTCTCTATAAAAGGTGTGGATATGAAGCAAGTTCATGGCCGCTCTGCTACAGGTTGTCACCTGATTTATTAATTGTTTCTATTCTCTTTTCTTTTGCTCACTTTAGACTAGCATTTGAGCAGTGCTATTTTAAGGACACCACTTTGTTTATTTTTTATCACTGAAAAATGCTGCAGCTGTTGATGAGGAGGGCTCTATCTATATTTATTTGGAGGTGATAATTTCCTCTAATATCTAAAATGGTAGACATATTTTTATCTACTGTATTTTAAGTAAACAAAGCTATAGGAACAATATTTATCATTAAATATAATTTAGAAGTTTGATATAGAGATTTATTTTATAATTTTCTTATTACACTGTCTGGCCACATTTCCTCTTCAAACACTTTCTGTGAGGGCAGTGATTTCAAAGCACATAACTCAGTTCTTCATTGAACCCAAGTTCCGTAGGACCTTAAAAAATCACATAAGACTGATGCCATGTTTTAAGGTTCATAAATGTACTATGAGGTTCATAAATCATCTTTGCGTACCTCACTAAGCCTAATGGAAGAAACCATGAGTCTGTCAGAAATCATTGCATGATATTAGGCAGGCTGGGCTAGCCTCTCCAATTTACTAGCAGTAGTAGAAAAAGCTTTCAGTAATCAGTGAGAGCATCTTTAATTTTTATTTATCACTTTGGGAAATTAAAACTGTCATTCAAAAATTTCTAAAAATTATAATGAGTAATTACTACAGAAGTACATCTATTTCCAGAGTTAGAAAAAATTTTCATTCAATACCTTCATTCAGAATTATGTAACTAACTTGTTCAAGACCATCCGGTGGCAGATTCAGAATTTTGCATCAAATTTTATAATTCACACAAATATTTCTTTTAGTTGCAAAACACCTTTAAGGTAGTGTCCTTCCTTCTGAGCATATTTTAAGCATTTAGTAGTAGTTGGTTTTTCATAATAAAGATTCATAACAGATATACTTTGCTTCAAATTCTTTTTTTCTCATAGCCTAAGTGGAATACATTGGCTTTGAATCTTTACAAAGCACACTGGAGATTACTATATTATGTAAATCCATTTTGAAATCATCTGTAATTTTATTTATTTGAATTTTGTAATTTTATGAATAAATAAATAGTTAAAGCTGCTCCTTGATCCATGTGGGAGTTTACTTTTATAGTCACATTAAAAGATAGTTCAGTTACAAAAACATTGTTCTTGTTAGAGGTGGAATGCAAGGCTTATTCACTGATAATGGTACCACAATCAGTGGTATAATCCTTACAAGGAATAATCTATAAAGAAAATAATATTCCTAGTTTTCCTCAGAATTTGAATATTATAGTCAGATAGATTATGTAAACTTAAGAATCTACACCTACAGGCTAGGAGTCATTCATCAGGGGATTTATTGATTTGGTAAAGTGATTGACAGTTGCCAGGGGCAAGGGTAGGGAAAGATGGTTGACAAAATAGGGGTTTGAAGAGCCTTTGTCAAGCGATAAAAATATTCTATAGCTTGATTGTGATGATGGTTACATCACTGTATAGATTTGAATTGTACACATATTGTGTCTTTAAGAAAGGTGAAATTTACTGAATATAATTCGTACCTTTCTATATTATACATTTAAAAATGGTGAAGCTTTTGGTATGCTAATTAATTTCAATAAACCTGAATCAAAGAATTAGAATGAAGGAAGAAGGAGGATAAGGAGAAGTAGGAGGAGGAAGAGAAAGAAAATGAGTAGAAAGGGAAGAAGAGGAAAAGAAAACTGATAAATGGTGAAGATAGGAAAGTAAGATCCAACATATGGATAACAGGTGCTTTGAAGAAGGAAACTAAAGCAAAATAAAGAATTAAAGCTAAAACTTAAAAATCAGAAGGCCTTTCAGAAGAAGATTGAAACTACATAATGAAAGATCACAAGACGTACCTGAAAAATACAGAACCAGAACAACCATTACTAGGAAATATGCTTATAAAACTACTGGATGTTAAAGAGATATTTTATAAAATCATTTGTGCATCTAGGAAAAACAGCGTATAACTTACAGTGCAATAATAATTTTATCAGACTTTGTGAAAAAATTAAGACCTGAAGTAATTTAATTAACATATTTAAGTTACTCAAGGGATAAAAAATATGAAACAATAATTTTATGTCTAGCAAAAATGACTTATATCATTAAGCCAAAGACAAACTGCTATTAATGTGTGAGGACTCAGGGAATATTGCTCCTGTGAGTTTCTCTTAAATCTTTACTAGTATGTGATTTTTAGATAATATGACTACATCATGAGCATTAAAAACTACAGTTATTTGTAAAACTAAGACTAAATAAGAGATAAAAAGGACAGAGTATAGGATGCAATGGCTATATGTTCTGAAATATAGATACAGTACAACTATGAATACATGAGTGGAGAACACAGAGAGCATACACAAAAAATATTTTAACTCTTCTCGGTAAGTCTATTGGGGGAGTCATACTACATTTTATTATTCTAAGACAATAGTGTATGTAATGTGAGAGAAAACAAATTAGTAATAGGAGATTCTACTTACATTATCCCTTCTGTCCTTGAGAGACAGAATTCTTAGTTTGGAATAATGGGGAAATAGATGAAATACTAAAGTGGTTGTTTTAGTCAGTTCTGGCTGTTGTTAGTTGTTTACTACAGAGTAGGTGGTTTGAATAATGGAAATTTGCTTCTTATGGTTCTGGAGACTGGGAAGTCTAAGATCAAGGTGTAGGTAGATCCAGCATCTGTCGAGGGCATTCTTCTTGATTTGCAGATGGCTATCCTCTTCCTGTGTCTTCACAAGGCAAAAAGCAGTGAGAAAGCACACTAGTCTTTTTCTCTTCTTATAAGGACATAATTCCATCCATGAGGGCTCCACCCTCATGACCTGATTACTTCTCAAAGGCTCATCTCCAAATACTACCATACTGGGGATCAAGCTGTAACTTATAAATTTTGGAGGGATACAAACATTCAGTTGATAGCCACGGTTAAAAAAAATCTATAGTCCTAACTGTGAATGGGAAGTTACCAAATGAACTTATAAGGTATCTTAACATATACACAATATATGGTAGATATATGAAATAATATTATATTAATATCTCTACATATTTATATCTCTCTATATTATTTTATCATATATGATATATATTATACATATCAAACTTCCTTTAATGATACAAGGAACAATGACTATAAAGGTAATTAGATTGTGGTCTTGAAACATCAATTTCAACAAAAAACTCCAGAATTCTTACAAAAATTGCTGACTCTGTAACTGTAGCTGGAAATGTACAATTTGAACCTGGACCATCATGCCTTCATACCAAATAGTCAAAGTTATCAAGACTATCATGTTATGTCAAAAGAACTTGAAAGCCAATATGAGGAATCTTGAATTGGTCAAAGATGAGACCATCTAAGCTTCAGAAAGTATGCTGATTGCAATTGATTAAAATTCATAAAATATGTTTAAATTAATGAATTTATAATTATATTTTAAAAACTTTGGAGGGTCTTAGGGAAAGAATTCATTATCTTAATAACTGGTAAATAAAGGGATAGTGTTAAACATGTATTCTTCCTTTCCTCTATGGACTATACACCCAATATTAAGTACTTCCTGTTGCAAAACACATCACCTATGTGACTGTCAAAGAGATCAAACCCAAACTCAGGACTCAGTTGCCAATTTTCAGGAAATATAGATTCAGTAGAACATACTGAACCAAGTGAAGACTATGCAATCAATCAGTAAGACTCAGGTTGTGGGACACTGCAGGACAAAGAGCCTAGGTTCTTCAGCAGACAAACTATGGCGAAAGAGTGGGATGAGGGAAGAATCTCTAAATTAATAGGCTCAAAAGACTTCTCATATTTTATGGGTAAAATTAAGTTATAATATATAGAGTTGCATACTTGACATCTAAAATATAAAATACTGAGAAGTATTTACTGTAAAAATTAAGACCAGTTGCTACTCTTTTAGAAAGAGACAGGACTGTAATTGGGATGGGACACTCAGAGAGGGTTCTGGAATTGACTAGCAAATTCTTATCCCCTTATCTGGTTATGGGGATATTTGCCTTATAGAATTCAAAACGCTTTACATTTGTTTTCTTTGACTCACTGTCTTTATGTATTATTTTTAATAGAATAGTTGAAAATGTATGAGATATTTCCATTATATAATGAATAAAGCTGGAAACAAAAAGAAAAAAAGAACCCGTAATGAATTAACTCATAGAAACAATTACATTCTTCCAGTATTTTGGTTAACCAATTATGCCATTCTGGTTCCCTATGAAATGTAGTTCATAAGATCAAGTACTGAGCTATATGCTACAGACCATATCCTGGTATTATGTCTACATTGAAAGGAATATGCTTGAGTAGGATTTCCAGATACTACACCAAAGTGTTACACTGTAACTAATGACAAACCAAAAAAAAAAAAAAAAAAAAAAAAATCATAATTTCCAATTTTTCTTCACCTACTTAGAAATAAATATTTATCTTTTTTAAACAGCAACAAAACAGCTATTTTATTTTTGGGCTGCTTAATTGTCTTTTTACGAATCCTAAAAGAGAATTAGAGTATCTTTTCCTTCTCTTCCCATCAGTGATCTAACATTCATTGAATTTTACCTTGGCCAACAAACAAATTAAAACATTGGACAAGTGTTCAACCTAAAGAGCAAAGTAAAAGTCAAAGAGATAAAAAATTGGAATATGCCTAACAAATTCAAACCTCTGTTGAGAGCTCATAATGAAAACCAATTTTAGCTATAAGTTCTTTTAAACAGAAGCTCCAGCAAATGTAATTGCATGCCGAAACTTCTTTAAATTTATTTTTTCTTTAAATATAATGTGTTCCACTACAAACTATACAAGCATAATGATAAGCTTAAAATGAAAGTACTGTTTTACAATGATATGTACCTATAATAATATTCAGTATAAAATCTGTAAAATATTCAACACTGTGATTTGTTTGGATAATGGTAAGCACTCTTACAGCAATAAAATATAGCTCTATGACAGTGAACAATTCTAGTTATTCGCTTTCTAAATTTACAAATAAGGAAAACATTTCTTGCCCTAAGAAATTTTGCTAATATTAAGTGAGGGTGAGGAGACTTGCTTCAGAATAGCAATTGTCTTATATTCTTACATTATGTTCGTGTGTGCAATATATCAAATAGGCATATTATTAAATTCATAAAAAATTTGAAATACCACAATAGACTGAATTATGCAGAATGAATTATAAAACAATTCAAATTAGAAAACCAAAATGTGTATTCCTCACCCCAAACTATTTTTATTCTAAACTAGTAACTCATTTATAGCTAGTTATAAGGAGAAAAAAAGAGCTGTCAATGTTTTTGTAGCTGCCATTTCCTTAAGGGATTAAATTTAGTGCAAAGAAGCTGGTTTGCTAAAATTTCTAATTTAAACACTTGAACAACCATATAGTTGTTAGCACAACTTCGCCTTTTACTATTTCCATCTGCAATGTTAATCACAATTCTGGGACCCTTATCAGTTAAATATGCCAAGTTCTATCAGTTTGTGAAGTAATTGAGGATGGCAGCAAGAAGATTTTTCTGAGAAAAAGAGATGCATTGGAATTTTCTAAAACCTTATCAAATTTAGCATGTATCTCAGATGAAATATCCCTTGTATGCAGAAAAATAAAGGCATATTTGATATTTAGATTTCAATAGATAGCGTAAAAAACACTGTGCTATATATTCACCCATGATCAAATCAATCAATAGTAACTATAGATTATACTCTCTTTGTAGGAAGTATCTTTGTAGAAGTATAATAAAAGTAAATACTCATTTTTGATATTTTTGTATTATCTAAGTATCAAAGTGCTTTTATATATTTT
>NW_012134969.1:771006-789916 GCF_000956105.1 Propithecus coquereli
ACAAGATGTGTTTTAGTTGCTACACATAGTTTGCAAAATGTAAAAAAAATTCTAATGAAGATTTTTAATAAAGCCATCTTTATTAACAAAGTGAAATAGAAAATGAAAAAATGATCCATATTTTATGAGTATAGACCTAATTTTCTCAATTATGCTCAAATCTTAAAATGAATGAGATAAATTCATCCTGTGTAACATGGACCATTATCCCAGCAATATTTAGAATTAACAAAAATCATTTACTTAAAATTTTAATATTGAATACAGTACATAGTACCTGAGATAGTTGTCACCAACACATAGGATCAGACTTTTTATATGTGAAGCAAGAAAAATAAGTAAATATCTTGTTTACATTGCTAGATAACAAAAAGACAAATACATATGTAGATTGTGTAGATGGTCTGCCTAAACCTACAAACAAATCTTTTCACAGGAAAAAAATGTTCTTTTTCCATTCTTTTACTATGAAGTGATGTCAGAGATCATTAATTCTTTCCTGATGGAAAGTTCATAGATTCACGACAATCCTGCCCAGGTGTGCCCATCTGTCTTTTACTACACTGTCCTTAATTGTGTAACTAGTTAAGTCCTCACCGTATTAAAAAGTGTGTGATTACTTTCAAATTTCTGACTCCATGAAAGAAGTAATTATTTTGCACCTGTTCCCTAAATTTTATATATTTTTTTTCATTCTTCTACAACAATCAAGTAAAATCCCATCTATTTCATTTATTTGTAAGAGATTTTCTGGCTCCATCAGAGAAAAAGTGTCATATTGTGATTTATATTATTATGCTTTCAGGATGAAGTACACAAATTGGTAGATATTTTTCATGTATTTCATACCTGAGACGCTACCAGATGGTACTGTGCTAGTCTCAGGTTAATCATTATGTGAAAGACCTGGGCTCACAGCCAGACCCAACGCACCATTGACAGAGAAAACAATGTAATGCTGAACCATACGTAAAAATCACAAGTGGCATTTTTGTACTTTTAACAAACATCTGCTTTCAACATGTCATGTTTATCTGATATACACATAGATGTTAGTATACTCATATATATATTTGTCTATGTAGATATCAGCTATTCCTATTTCTCATACACATACATATACAATAGAATACAAACACTTTTAGCACTTTTCTGTGCTTTCCTTGTATTTTTGTGTTTTTTTGTAAGCCTTTCCTGATGTTTCTTGAAGGTGATGTTGTTATATTTACCTAGGAAAATTCCCAGTTTAACAAAGTCATCAACTAGACACACTGCAGTAGTGAATACCCTGCTTTCTGACTGGGGATTCTTTTTCCTTCTTTCTCTTTCTTTTTTTTCTTTTCTTTTCTTTTTTTTTTTCTTTTTTTAAATATATGTAGAGGGTACAAGTTGAATTCCACTGCATGTATATATTGTATAGAGGTAGGGTCTAGGCTTTTGGTGTACCCACGACCTGAGTAGTGTGCACTGTGTCCCACGGGTAATTTTACACCCGCATCACTTCCCAGCCTCCCCCCTTGAGAGTCTCCAATGTACATTATTACACCAATCTGTGTGCCTTGTGTAGCCATGGGGATTCTTTTATTTGCTTTGGGAACTTATACAGACACAATTTATAATTTGAAAATTTTTTAAAGAGTACAAATGTTTGTATTTCAAAAAGCAAAGAGAAAATCTAGTTTTCTGCTAGTTTTCTTCTCTTTGTTTTTGTTTTTTGGCAATATCCTCAAAAGCATCTCTGATTCTTTTTACTTGATTGTGTAATCAGTCTTATTTTTGCAATTGTCATCCAAATCTCAAGACTTATAGGTTTCAAGCATTTTGCTTTATACCTTGCTCTTCTTCCACCCCTACATCTTTGTCTTGAGAGTCCCCCACTAAATTGGGGTCGCAGTACCGGAGTTGCTAGCAACCCTGCCCTAATGGGAAATAAAAAGGAGCTGGATGTGGGTGTTTACAGCATACCTTTCATGGGATGTCTCTTACACAGAGGAAAACCTAAAACCCAGAGGTCTCACACACACGGAGACCACACACAAGAAAAACGTGTATACACGCACAGACACACAGCGCTCATATCACACGGGGCTCGGGCCCCTCTCCCCCACAACAACACTGGGGTGCGGAGAGCCACATCCTGCCCCCCCGACACCACACACTCAGAGAGACCCCCGGGCACAAAAAACAAAAAGCAAAAACAAAACACAACAACACAAGAAAAAAAAAGCAAAAACACTTATATACACATATCGAGAAAAAAGAGAATAGCGAAAAACAAGAGAAAACCCCCACATTTGGGGCACACGACACACAAAAAAAAAAGAACAAAAAGAGAGAAAAAACATGGCAAAAAGAAAAATATACAAAAGGAGAGAGGGTGAAAAACACTAAATTCATGAGCAAAGGCTTGAACAGTTCATTAAAAGGAAGCAATGGGAAAACGGGGAGCCTCAGCTGCTAGGGAGGAGAGATGCTAAGTTCTTAACTCTGGCCACGAGCTTGAGCCATTTGGGTGTGTTGTATAACTGCAAATGTGCCAAGGTGCCTGAGCCCTGCTTCTGGTATGAGAAAGTTAAACTTGTTTTCAAAATGGATGCTGAAGCAACATAAACTTATGACAATTCACTACAATCTCCTAGTCTCTCTTGAATTTTTGATTATCAATAATACAACTATAAGAACACTGTTATTGTTTTAGATAACTGCTAGAAAGATTTTATAGCTCATAGAAGACATTTAACAAAAATGAAAGCATCACAAGAGAATTTTAGCTTCATTTTGACTGGCTCATTATGTAAAGTTCCTTTACTTTGGAAAATATTACACAAATGATTTTGTTAACCTGGTAGAATTTAAACCTCTCAAGTATACATATTTTTAATTATCCTCTCAAGTTCAGTTTTATAACTAGATCAAATTAGAAAAAATGTATTATTAGAGTTTTATAGAGGGCACAAAATAATTAGCAGTAATAAGGACTTAATATTTACATGGTAATATAAGAATAATTTAACAAGGCAATTAATCTTTAGGTAAGCACAATCCATTCCAAAGACGTTAAGCTTATAAGGACTGATTGCAAGAGCAAATGAGCTAGGCTTGTCTCTCAGAATCTCTGCTTTTATTAGCATTAGCTTTTGGTAGTTTCAGTAGTAAATAGGTGATAGAGTGAACCAGCAAAGTAAAATGCAACTGAGATCAAACATGATTAACTCAAACAAATTATAATACATTAGAGATATGGTCCTCCTGTATCCTTAGGAATATGGGTTTCGGTAAAATGGAGGGAATAAAAACAGTTATAGAAATAAGTCCCAGTCCTGCTTTCAAGGTATTCATGGTCTAACAGGGGTAGGGGAAAGAAATATACAAATAAATAATTATTACAATAGCCTGAAATAATGCTACAACAGAAAATAAACAAGGGTAGTGTGAAATCCCATACATCATAGAAGGGCTTTTGGAGAAAGTGGCGCCTGAGCTGGGTCTTAAGAAGTAGGAGTAAATTACACAGACCAGGCACAGCTATGGATGAGCAACAGGAATTGTTACTAGTACATTTCTGTTAGAGGAGTTACACATACAGAAACAGAAAAGAGAAGACAGATTTAGTGAACTCAAGTATTTCCCTAAGGTTCTAGTTTGTATAATCAGCCATAGTGCCAGGAACTGTCTGTCTTCTTGTCTTGCCCCTCAGTAGTTCAGTCTAGTTTAATATATTTAACTGAAAATAGAAATGCAGCTTCATTACTAAAGTTTCTAACTGAGCAGTAGTTAATTCCTTTAAAAGATCTAAATTAACATTTCCTTTATATAGAAAGGAAATGACATTAAAAGAGGTAGTGTCTTTCCCAACTTACAAAAATAAGCGAAAAGGAAGATATACCCTTTTCAGCCTCTTAATATATGGATATATAAAAATCAAGCAATGATAATAGTCATAATGGTAGAAAAGAAATGCACACTAAAGTAACAGTTACATATTTTAGGAAGAGTTTCTCTGAAAATTATAGTATTTTTACACATCTACTGTAATTTGTGGTAAATTGTTTTCCTATCAGTTTATAGCAACTGGCTAAAAAAAGAAAATTTGGGAATGACTCATAGTTATGAGAAAGAGAGCTATCTTGTAATGGTATCATTATTACAGAATTGTGGGGATGCAACCGTAAAATGATCTTGCATTCATTTTGTGTGGAGATAGTGAATAAAATTCATATTAAATTTTAAGGTGTTAATGTATATAGAAAAATTAACAAATACATCCCTAATGGAAAATAACAGAAATGTAAGTGCTACTGGGGAATATATTCAGCTAATATCACTGAACAAGGGTACTTATAAATGTATGTAGCTTACCCAAAATATGTATTATCAAGCTTGATCTCTTGTAGATATATTCAAGTTTTTCTTCATATATTGAGTTTGATGCCAGAGTTACTTATAACTAAGATTTTGAATATGGTATATTTTACATAAATTCAACAAGTAATCTAATTTTTCTGTTCATGAGTTGTGCATTATATAAGGAAGGCAAATGTTTGTATTTACAAAAAAAAAAACTTTTTGTGAAATTCAAAAGATAAACCAGAAATGCACATCTCTAATCATCTCAGCACAGAAATGAAAAAATTATTTCAAATTTCTATATTATTTTCTACTTTGATCTGATATTTATCAAAAATCCAATATTCTGGGATCAAATATTTATTTTAGAATACCTGATGTATATAGCAATTTACAAGGCAATATCACAAAAGTCAAACTCTAGGCTCAAAGAAATTTACATATAACCAATGCAAAGAGAACATTCATCTCTAACAGACATGGTTTTCTGCAGTTAATAAGTTTCAACTTTTGAAAATAAATGAAAGACTTAAAACTTAGAAATATTTGAAGGAGAATAAAAGAAAATCAAACAGTTATTATAAACACCAAGAACAACAATTACACTGGGATGAATAAGAGGTATGAAATTTAATATTTTAAAAATATGATGAAAAGACATGAAAAAAGGTCTGAAAATTTCAGTTAACTATGAATAGCATAATGAGAATGCAAAAAACACTAAAAATGCCATATAGGCACATTAACTTCATGGCAGTGAAGCAAATTATGTACTTGAGATTTTGAAGGGAGAGAGTTATACGATTGTACCATGGTCAGATCTCAAACGGAGCAACTAGCAATCCACTTCTAGGCAATGGATTTTGAAAATGATTATCGATACTATAAAAGTATTAAAAATGAATTCAGTAATTAATTTGAATGATCTGCTTTTCACTTTAATAGATTCATTTGACTAGTTACAAAGATATATGAAACAGAATACTTATCCTTAAAGAACTTTCGGTATGTGGGATGACAACTGCATAGACCACTCTTAAGCATGTGAGAAATGACATAAAGGATAGATGCATGCACCAAAGGCGAATGTAGTTGACATAGGAAAACATACTGCACACAGAGTAACCAACAATGTTACTATTACTGGACTCATAATGCTGGTAGCATTTTGGGGAGCAGAAAATGGGAACACTTCATATCCTACTCAAAGCAATAACTTTCATAGATAATTACATAGGTTTTTGAAGTATACTGCATTATCCTTCTCAATCTAAAATCATTTTTCACATCAAAATGAAAATTTATTTATTAAAAAAATATAATCAAGCATCGTTATAAGTATGGTCCTATAAAATCAAGCTTTGTCCCCAGTTTGGAACTGTTTATTCACAATAATTTTATTGAGTCAAGTAATTTATAATTTTGTGGGATCTTTTTATTTTGAACCGTATCGCCCAACCATAAAATTTTTAAAATCCTTATTTTTCACATCTTGTCATGAAAAATATTGCCTCTCAAGAGTATTTCATAAAAATTTAATTGACTATAACTATATACAGAGTATAAATGTATTTTTAAAAAAGGAAATACAAAGAGATAAGTGACAAAAGGACTATAGAGGAATAGAGAGATATTGAATTGAGGCAAATCAGATGAAGTCCATAATTCTTTGTACTTAGCTGGGTGCCTGGGGCAGTTCATCCCCATTCCATTTACGCATTACTATTTTAAAATCTTTGCCAATTGAGAGAACTGTGTATATTAAATTATGAAATACTTAGTCAAAAACTCGATATTTGTCTTCAAATATTTGTAGATGTTTATCTAAAAGGAGATGCAGACATTTTTATGATAGCATACAAAATTTATATGATCACATATAGACCAACTAGGATGGAGATATATATTCCCAACTGGGAATAGATATCAGTTTTTTATAAGGTAGAACATAATAATGATTACAATTATTATAATAAAAATTTCTCTTCTTTCTCGGAATCAATGAGCACCTTAATCACTGGAAGTGTTCGATCCCAAGTGGTATGCTTATATTTCAGAGTGGTTTAGAAGATATTTCCAAATTTAGGGGAAAAGGCAAATAGACTCTAAGATAGATTCCCACATAGAATATCTATGATTCCCAAAATACTGGATATAAGAAATAAATTAACTCTTTTTTTTTTTACCAGTTCCTCACTATTTTTAGAAATATATTTACAATGTTATCTGTTACTATTGCTCTTTTTAAAGTATGATGAAAGAGTAAATTTTTATTAATTGAGCCTGATCAGAATTTGTTTCAACTCAGTAAGGATGGTCTTAATATTATGTACAACAGATGAAGAAAGAGTTGCTAAAGAAAATTAATGAACTCACAAACTGCAAGAGAATAGCCGTATCATTTTAGGAACTTATTTCTCTCAAGGGTGCTATCTTAGCTGTTAGTACCGTGGTCACAGAAAAAGCCCTTGACTCTACCCATTAACCAGTTAAGAGATCCTGAACAAGCTTCATAGTCCCTGTAGGGCTCAGTTTCTCATTCTGTGGCTGAAAGGATTTAGTCAAGATGATCTCTAAGATTATTGCCATCTCTATGCTTTTTATTATTTCAACTACCCCATAGAACCACATCAAGAAGTTAATATCATTTATTGGTTTTTTTATAACATTACCGTAAATAATGAATTGCATTAAAAGCATGACTGGCAGTAAATTTTTCATATTATCAAAATAACTGAAAATATAATTTTAAGAATGGCATTTTCAATTTTACATATATGCTTTAGTGGAGAAAAACACATTTCATAGTAAGAAGTTATGAGCAATACACCCATTTTCATAAAAACATAAATATAAAGTTATATATTTTTTTACATATTTTCCATCCAATCTCAGCTATACATGTAATTATTACCTGGTCGGAATTAAATCTTTTTGAGGTATATGTTGTAGACTAATTACTACTTCCAGAGTCTTAGATGCTTACAACTTACAAAAAGTTAAAAATGTTTCCTTTTATTTCATAACCTTGCTAAATCTTTATTTTTAGAAACAAAAATTATGTTAGAGGTCATCTAGTGCAATGTTGACATTTTGAAACCAGGACCAAAAATACTTCTTAGCCCTTCCATCAAGAGTTGATAGCTGGAATCATTGCCCCTGATGTTCTGAAGCACCCAGTGGGAAGTCCTGCTACTCAGAGATGGTTGCCATGCTGGAGAGGCCACTTGTGGGGATTCTGGTTGATGATTCCAGGTGAGGCTGGCCTTCCAGCCATTCCCAATGAGGCATCATGTGACTGAAATAGTTTTGGACTTTGCATACCAGCCTATCTGCCAGCTGAATATCCTTGAGTAACTTCTGTCAAAGCTACATGAAAGAGAAAAATCAACTATTTGGATACTGCTGCTGAATTACTGTCATAAAATTATGAGATATAATAAATTGTTTTCTTAGGCAATTAAGTTTTGTGTAGGTTTTTTTTTTTAATGCATGAATTGATAAACAGAATTTAGTCACTGGAAGTGAGGTGCTACTATTACAAAATCTAAAGTACATAGGTTTTGTCTAGGGACAGGGCAGCAGGAAAAAGTCTGACAAGCTCCAAACTGACTCATATGAAGGCATTGAAGGGGATTGGAAAAAAAAAAAATAATGCTTGGACCTGGCATGAAGTTTTGTAATACTGTCACCTGAAGTAACCTAGAAAATATGAAATGTACTTAATGAACTTGATAATCTAGCTAAGATGATTTCTGGGCAAAGTGTTAAACATGCCACCTGGTTTCTTCCAGCTGTCTATAACAGGATGAGAGAAAAGAGAGATGAACTAAATAATCAACTATCCAATCATCTTCTAGTAGAATGTGGAGCGAATGTAAAGGGTTTAAGACAATCTTTATAACCAGGGAGTCATTCTCAAAATAAGAAACGGCCTGAGGGTAAAGATCAAATATGGGGCACTGCCAGTGGAGCACAGCCTCAATTAATCTAGGCTGCGGCTGTGAGATCCATTGTTACGACTTCAGAAGGACTGAATGCTGTATTTCATATATCCTCCATGTTAACAAAAGGAAAAGAGGCTTCTGAGATCATATCATTTAGATGTTCTAGGATGGGTAATGGTGCTTTAGATTCTTTAGTGCATACTCAAACAACAGCCTCATAGGGAAACCAAGATAAAGGAGGGCTTATCTCAAAAAAGATTTATAGGAATGGTTTTTGTCAAATGGAATAGATTAGGAATTGACATTCAAGAGTCGCATGAAAATTTTTTTAAAAATTATATTATCATAGACTTAAAGAGATAGAGAGAGTAAACAACAATTAAGAAGGCAATTAGATACCCCAAAATCTAAAGACAGGAAGCAGTCTAAGAAAACTAGATTTTATGAAAAGTATTTTATGGAAAAGGCTACACTATATGGAAAAGTAAGTTTTCAGAAGGCAACAGAAAAGTCAAGAGTCATGTAGATTATACACAGGGATCAGAACTGAGCCCCGATCAAGGAAATGTAAACATGTACCGGGTGTATTAAAGAATTGTTATACAGCAGTGATTGCTATGTGTTTCTCATTTTCCCTTTATGGAACAGGAGTGTTTACGGTAGTTACTGTATGCTTTTCTTATCTTTGGACATGGTGGTGGTGAGGTGGCGGGGGTTGTCTCTTTAGTTCACAGGTCTTCAGACTAACAACAGCTTTATACCTGAGGAAAAGAATCCAAGGTACTTCTGTAATTAGACCCGATTTAAATGATGAGATGTTGGGCCTTGAATTTAAGCCTTATATATAATAACAGAATGATATTTTTGATATTTCTTGTATGATGGAGAAATGTCAATAATTTTGTGGGCCAGGGCATGGAGTGTAGTAGTTTTAAGCATGGCAACAAATCATTTGAAACTTCTTTTATGGGCATTCACATGTATACCCCCTCCACTTGAATATTTGCATAGAATGGAATATGGCAGAAGAAATACTGGATTATAAAAGGTCACACAACTTTTACCTTGTTTATTGAAACAATTACTCTTGGTATTTTGACTGAACATGTACGATTAAGTCTGAACACCTAGAGGCTGCCATAGCGAAGGGGCCACATTTAGGCATTTTGTTGACAATCCAGCTGAACTCAGTCTTTCAGGTATACCCAGCAAGTGACCAGATGTGTGAATATGCCATCTCTACTCTTCAGTCCAGACCATGTAAGTAACAGCTGAATTTCATCTAATGACCTCCATTGTACCACATGAAACAGCAAAATTATTTAGCTGAGCTCTGATGGAAGTCCTGACCCACAAAACTGGTTAGATACAGAGTGGCTGTAGGATTTTTACCAATAAGTTTTATAGTCATTTGTTCCACACCAATAAATAACTCTAATACCAACCTCTCTTTTAAAAGATAAATCTTTAACAGATAAAGTTGTGAAAGGAAGAAATGATTTGCACAAATTCATGCAATTATATAGAAGGAGAGCCGGGATACACATTCAGGACTTGTGTCTTCTTATTTCCACTACAATTTATTGTCCTGACAGGGTACGTTTTTATATATAGTATTATGATGTTTACAAATCAAATAATTAATTTTATAGAAGTCAACAATGTTTTTCTTAGTCTCTGTTTCTTTCCTTTTATCTCATTATCTTCTACTATTAATAATATTTTCAAACTCTGCACACATTTGAAGATAATAAACATAAGTGCATTCCAATTATTAGTGGATTTCAAAATTGAAATGAATTATTTCTGTGAGGGAGATTTAAAACCCTACCTATTTATCTTCCCTCGTTCAGTCTCTTCCCTTGTGAAATAATTTTACACTGCTTTCCTCACTATAGTAAATCCAGCCTCAGAATCAAGAAAGATTCTGGTAAAACAGAATTTAAAAACTCTAATCCAGCAAATCAGCATTTCCACACTTACATAACTTTTTGCTAATTTCACTCTTCTGTTGTAATCATGTTCTCCTTTCTGGTTTTGTTTATTAGATAAAACCATTCTATATTCTATATCAAGCAACTGAATCTCTCTCCATTTGAATTTCATGCCTGGGTCCTGGTTTAGATTTCCTGTACATTTCCCCTATTCTTTCAGGATTTGAGTCCCACTATGCTCTCACAGAGTCACGATTCTAATCTGTCTTGAAAATTTTAGTCCTGAGGTCAGAATTAGTCTACTTTTCTCCAATTCCCATGAAACTTCTGCAATCCACTCTAGCATCTTTGCTTTGGTACTTAACTGCCTTAACTTATCTTCAAGTTACATAACACCTAAGTCTCACACTCTTGCTGGATTCCCCTGACAACAGTGTGATGTCTACCTGTCTGTCTGGCTGTCTTGGTCCATTACCGCACCGTATTCATGGTTGTATTCTCCAGATGAAATGCTTTGCCTGTCTGGCTAGATTTTCATCATTTCATTCTTGTTCAGTTTCCAGGAACTGATTTTATCTCAATGTTGGTTTTCAGCCTCCCACATGTATCCAACTTAAAGTTTTTCTGCCACTTCTGAGTCCTAGCTAGAGTGATTAGAGAGTAAGTGAAGTATGATAGCTAATAGAGAGGCAATTATGTCACTCTAATAAGAAAAATACATTGTAAATCAGTGGTGCCAATAAAATTTTAATAGAAACTCACCTCTTTTCATAAATTTTTTGAAAAAATAATTGTTCTCTGTTTTCTTCCTAGTCTTTGATTACAATAACAACTGAAAGTCATAGATTAAAAACTGAGTTTCAATGTCTTTAATGTGCACATATTTTTAAAGGCTCTCATTTTTGGTTCATTAGTATTTAAGTAAAACGGGAAGTTTTTGTACTTACTTCTAAATAACAGTGTTCTTACAGTGGAAAAATTGTGACATACCTATTTTTCTCTTTAATACAGTGAAATAAAACATATTGCCACTATGTATATGATGGTTTTCTTCTTGGGTAAAAAAACAGTGAATAATTCTGAGCTAGATTCCTGATCAAGGACTTAACATCACTATAAAAATATGCATGTCAGCTATTGTAATCATTTATATAGTAAAAAAAAAAAGTCACATGTTTTAAAATTGTCCTTCATTATTTTGTATATGGACAATGTCCAATCAGGAGAAAGAGCTACACAGTAATTTAAATAAAGGAATTTTTATTTTAAATATTACTAAGCTATGTCAGAATTTTAACTATAAAGATGAAAAGGGAGCTGTATAGTGTACTCTAATGCTGCAGCACCCAATGCCCCAGACACAGACCAGTACTGTTCCGTGGCCTGTTAGGAACCGGGCTGCACAGCAGGCTCACCCTTCCCCAACCCCACCCTGGGAAAAATTGTCTTTCATGAAATTGGTCTCAACCAGGGACTGCTGCTCTAAAGTGTTGCTCTATCTTTTCCTAGGGTTAAGGAAAAGTGCCTAAGGAAGGTCATACTTAGAAGGGCCTCCCTAATCTCCCTCCTCCCCACAAGGATAAAGTTCAGACCTAGTTGCATAGTGAAGAAGTTCACTGGGTTTCCTGGGCCAAAGCTCATCTACAGTTTTCAAACAAGCAGGGAAAAACAAACAAAAACCCCTCTGGGCTGGGGCTGCATGATCACCGAGGGACTGTGTGCTTTGGGTGCACAGATGAGCCAGTACCATACCAGATGTTCCCACCGTGACAAGCTCAGGGAAAGATTACTCCATGATATCAGAGGCCTGGTACTTTTTCAGCTCTACCACTGACGGTGCTCTTGTACACATCACTCAGTAGCTATAAATGACAGGCTTAGCCCAGATGATTTCTGATATTAGGCTTTTTGGTCTTTACCATCACTAGATTTTGTACTCAAAATACACAAACATGCTAACGTTTTGCTGGTGTCCCTCAAGAAATTGATGAGACTATGTTTAATATTCCAATACATATCTCTGAAGTGTTTTCCTTTTCATTTTTCTTCGAAAGTTTGACATATATTTTCTGTTCTAAGAACACGAGGGGTTAGAATTTCACAGTGGCACAGGCTGGAAAAGTATTTGCCACTATGCTAAATGCAAACCTCTTTGATCTTCTTATATTGATCACAATACAATGACTAATTTAAAGTAGCATTTGTCTCACCAAAAATTAAGAAATTATTTATAATGGTAATCATTAAAATAATGATATTTTAAAAATCAAAGCTGTGTTTGTAAATGATTTAATCTCCCAGGAGCAACTGCAACTCATCCTAGAATTATATTTGTGTTCCTCATGTCCATATGAACTAATTGTTTTTGGTCTAGAAAGTTAGTCAAATTGTTAACTTCATTTGCTGACTAAAGGTGTGAGGTCTGGAGAAAAAAATTTTGAATTGTGCAATTGAGTTTTAGATTTATCTATTTATTCATACACTCACTGTTTCAATCAATATTTACTAAGTACAAGACACTGTGATACATTATGAAGATACAGCCATGAGCAAGAGAGAGCTTACATTCTAGTCCTCATACAACTTACATTCCAGCCCAGTATAGACAAACATTAAATAAATAAATAGGAACTAAGTTATTGAAAATTCTAGTAGGAATTTTGAAAAAGTAAATAGGGTAATATGAGAGATAAAAAAAGGTCTCATCTCTCGCGCATGTTAGGGAAGCTTTGCCTGAGAAAATTACAGGTGACTTCAGGTATAAATAATGACTAGGAATTAATCAGGGTAGCAGTAGTGGGGTTATGTGAGCTGTTCATGTGAAGGAAGAAGCCCTTGAAGCCTGGAATAATCTGGACTAATGGAAAACATTAAAGAAAAACAACGTTCTTGGGAAAACATGCTGCGAAGAGAAGCTGCCCAGGAGATAGGAGCCCCATCATGTATTATATAAGATTATTTGGGAAGTAAACCTCACTGTACCTCAATTTTCTCTTCTGTAAAATGGAGAAAATAATGCCTCTGTTTGACAATGTTACAAATATTAAATAACAGAATGTTTACCAAGTCTTTGGTACAGTCTTGCCAAACTAAGCACTTCTTAGAGTATTTCCAACAGCAGAACAATGCAGTTAGTTTCTATTCATTTTTCTAATCTATAGTTTTTGCATAATTTCAACTCTAATCTTAAATTCATTAAGGATGGTATTTTTACACCTTAGATTTTTAAATCAATCTTGTCATTATTTATGTATTGATTAATGTTTGAGTATTAGAGAGATGAGGAAGGCACTACTTAATTAAAATACAAATAAGATTTTTAAAATACAAAAACTAGAATGTATATAATATATTTTGGAACACAGATGCTCAAGTACTTCAGTAAATAAGTAATTTATATTTCTAATTTAAAGAATTTCAATCTTTGGCATCTTCTTATTAACATATTTCTATTTTTTTCTTGGAAACATGGAAAACACAATTAGCCATGTGGCATCTGTTTTAACTTTTCTCACTGGGCCTGCAAAATTGCTTGAGTCTTCAAGTACTTTCTAATATTCAGTTAAATAACCTTTGAGGTACAGGAAACAACAGTGCTCCTTCTTTAAAACAGCATGGGGCCTGGTTGCGAAGGATAAGGACCTTATTTTCAAGGTGAACTGGAACACCACAGGAAGGTGTCATAGTGTCCAATAGTTCCTCATTAAGCATTTCATTATTTATTGTCATCAGATTCCAACTGGAAGTGGATGCATTGTTTTTCATTTGTACACGTTTTAATAAAAGTTAGAAAAAGCACTTTAAATACAGCTTCTTTTACCTTTGTATCTGTATTTTGCCCTCAGGGAGCATTTTAAATGTCATGTTAAGGGGCATTCCCTCTCTTCCATTTAGATTCATTCCTCTGGGGTAGTCTTCTTTTAAGTTTTGTTTTACACAAGAAACTGACAGCTCTGGCCTTGCTAAAAAGGATGCATTGTCTGTTTTTCTCTAATGATAATACTCACTCAATGTTCCACTGACCTTTTGAATTTTCCCTCTCTACCTCTGCTCTTTCTTGGTTGCAACACGAGCTCTCTTTTCCCAATAACCTATAAGAAAACACATGTATGATAATGGAGAAAAATATCAGAAGCAGGCAAACCAGGTGCTGTGATTCTGGTCTGTGTTGCTGTGAAATTCTAACCCCTGGTGTCCTTAGAACAAAACATATATGTCACACCTTCCAAAATGAATGAAAAGGAAAACATTTAGGACATGGTATTAGAATATTAAGAATGGTCTCATTAATTGCTTTAGGGATACCAGCAAAAGGTTAGCATGTGTGTTTATTTGGGAGTCAAAATCTAATTATGGTTAAGACCAAAGAGCCAAATATCAGAAATCATTTGGGCTAAGCCTGTTATTTATAACCATTAAGTGATGTATACAAGGGTGCCCTGTATGATATAGCTGGAAAAATGCCAGGCCTCTGACACCATGGAGTAATCTTTCCCTGAGCTCACCATGGTTGCCTCATTTAAGAAAACTACTCCCCTGTTTGCCTTCCAAGCTTTCTTCTTTGTTCATTTTGTCTTTATTTTTGCAGTGATGCCCTCATAGCAGTACCGTACTGAAGAAAAATGAATGAATTTTAAAGGGAACGCTACATTGCAACCAATTCATGAACATCATTTTTTCCAGTTTGTGTATTGTTCTATGGTAACGATTGTTAGGGACAAATAAAAATTAACATAAGATGTTTAATTTTCCTGGTTGAAAATAAGGGAAGAGAATCCCTTCTTTCCCAGTTTCTTAGAGCACTTCAGTTAGAAAACTGGTAAATGTATACGCTTTTTTTCTCTCTTTGAAATGTATACAAATCCTTTTGAAAACCAAATAGGCCTTTTGTCAGCTTTAAGACCTAGAAATGCCTTTCTCCAGGACCTGGGAACTATCTCTTTGAAATATAAGCATCATAATAGATACCACCCCTATTTCCCAGTTTCTGAGGGAGAGTGGGAGCCTAATTTCCCTAGGCACTTTGCTCCAACTTGCAAAACTCTATCTTGGTATAAAGATATGGGAAGTTTGTTTTTTTCTCTGGGTAAAACTGATTAGTTAATACAGATGATCACACCAATTACCAGATAAAGTTAGTTTGTATTATGTGTGACAAATAGTGCTCCTGTGTCTTTTTATTTGAGGACTAGTTATTGTTTATTTTGAAAATATGTATGTAATGAGTTGTATTTGCTTTGCTATATAAAAGGGGGGACATTCTTCCTATTTTTGTAATCTCTTAGTAGACTGCCTATGATGCACATCACTTTCTGATTTAATATTTATTGAATAGTAAATGTGTTTTCTTTCTCTTCTACCTTTAGAAAGAGGATTTTTGGGGTTAGGCGAAAATTTTGTTTTTAATTATATTTCTCCAACACATTACGGTTCAGAATAAGTAGGTATCTCCTGAAATGAGTGTATGTCTACCTGGAAAAAAAATATTATAGACCTAAATGTCTCCTATCTAAAATAAGTTCACTATTTCTATATTTATACAACTTTGAAAAGCCATATCTATAGGTCAGGAAGAATTTGTATAGAAGTGGGTAATCTAATTTATGAAGGAAATAAAATTATTTTACCCCAAAATATATTTGTGTGACATATTTTGAAATGGCTGTCAGAGAACCAGCAAAAGTAGTAGTCCTGCAAAGCTGTCTTTTGTGGGAGAAATTTGTATCTGCAGCAAATCTGCTTTGATGCAGCCAGGCCTTCCCTTGTTTAGATATAGGAAAGATTAACTGAGAATCTGACACCTTAAAGATCTGAAAGAAACATTTACCATCTATTCTCTCTGGGGGCTGCTACCTGTGACGTTTTATAAGAAGACCACCATTGCTATGTAAGCCTCTTCTCTCCCTCCCATAACAAGTCTTTTCACTATAACCCGATTCACCATCATAACCCGTTTTTAGCCATGCTCAGAGCCCCTATTCTCTCTGTAGCCCCAAGATGGTATATAAGTTTCTGCAACCTCTTAGGTGATTTGGTAATGACTCTGTATTCTCCTCGTGTACACGTTAATAAATTGTGTGCCTTTTCTCTTTTAATCTGACTTTTTAAAGTTGATTTTTCAGCAAAAATTCAGATGGCAAAGGGGAAGTTTTCTGTTGGCCCCTACAGTAGTATCAAGCAACTTGCTGAGACAGATAGAAATCCTATTTCTCTTCATTAGCATGATTGTCTGAACCAGACATCATAGTTGGATTATTTGTGAATAAAGAAATAAATGCAGTTAGTGATGATAGAAAAAGTATTTTGCCCATTAACCAAAAATAAAGTTTTCTATTCTATTTTCAAGGTTTACTTTAATAATATATTTTAACATAGTCATTAAATGTCTCTTAGCATATATTCTTGACAGCATAAAGCTTCTGAGAAATGATGGCTGTATCAATGAGTAAAATCTAATAAAAATGTTATTAGAATTTACCATTATTGTACCACTTGCAAATCAATGTTTTTATCACTATACTCATGAAATGGTGTTCACACTCCCTCACTGGTTGGAAGATCGGTGGTGGGTTTCATCAAAACTTTGGTTTGGTGTTTATTTGACTACGTTTTTACTGTGGATGTAAACAGAAAGTACTTAATTCAATCAAATAGGAAGCTATGGCATGGTAACTATGAAATGTTAAACAGTGATAATCTTTAAGTGCAACTCAATGAGGAATGGAATACACAAGGAACACAAAAGGGGTGTGTAACTAATATTGATGAATTTCTGTTGGGAACTTTGCATGTTGGACTCTCCTGAGGAAAGTTTATCTTTCCCACCAAAATCTGTAACGGAATACTGGTATATAATGCTGCCATTGGTATGGAATAGGGAAAGTAAAAGCAGCACAAATATAAGTGTGCTTTTTTTTTATAATAAGAGTATAAAAAAATATTTCCAGATCATTATTTTCCAACTTCCAGAACTGTAAGAAATAAATTTATGTTGTTTATAAACCACCCAATTTATGGTGTTCTCTTATAGCAGCCAAAATGGACTAATAGAGGTAGAGAAAATTTACTAGAAGAATCAACGTGTTTCTTCAGGCTAGTCAACCTCTGTGTCTCTTAGTGATAGAACAACAAATGCCTGTCATACAGCCATGGCGGAAGAGTGTCAGGTATCTTTGCCCTTTCCCTATTTTGGAGATCTCCTCAGCTACTATTCTTCAGTGAAAATCACACTTCACTCTTAGAAAGTTTAAATGAATATTAGATAGGATCCAGCGAAATTGCTTCTATTTAACCAATTTCCTGTGATTCAATTTATAGTTTTTCATTATCATAAAGTCTTATAGATTTGTGAGGAAAAAAAAGAAATCATGGCCTTTGTAAAGGAAGCAGTGTAGATGAATGAGGAGTATATCTACATTCTGGGTTGCAGTTGGTTGTCTCCTAAAATATTTGAAATCAACCAAACCCATTGCCACAGCAAAAGAATGCAATACTTTTTGAAGACACTTCTAGCCTCCTGAACTATGAGAGAATAATTTTTGTTGTTTTAAGCCACCCAGTTTGTGGTAATTTTTTATGGCAGCCCTAGGAAAGTAAAACAAGAGGCTGTAGCAAACATCCAAGTGAAGCATAATGAATGTCTGAACTAGAGAAGGAAGAAGTGGAAATAGAAAGGAGCATATGGACATAGGATTTACTACAAAGCTTATGTGTCAGACTCTCACTTGCCTAACCCTCCTCTATAGCCTGTACTGAATTATGTATAAATAATTTGGAATGCTATACTTAAAGCTCCCTTATCATGTAAATTACTGATTGTACAGAACCTAGATCAGCCCCTATGTACATGCCTTGGCAACTATTTACCTATTCAAGTAAAATTTACCTATTCAAGTAAATTTTAGAAAAAGAGAGGGTATCCTTTATCAGAAATTTAAATTTAGACCAGGAGGATTTTTGGGAAGTAAATAAAATTCATATTTCCACGCTACTTGTAATCTACTTATCCTTCAAGACTCAGCTCATAATTCGGCCTACAGAATGTACTTTGCTGACCCCAGGTCCAAAGAAATAACTACAATCGTGGGCTGCATAATGACATTTCCATCAACAACAACCACATATATGATGGTGGTCCCATAAGATTATAATGGAGCTGAGAAATTCCTTCCGCCTAGTGACTTCATAGCCATTGTAACAGCAGAGCACAACACATCACTCACATTTGTGGTGATGCCGATGTAAACAAACCCACTGCACTGCCAGACACATAAAAGAATAGCATATACGATTATGTACAGTACATACTACTTGATAGTGATAATAAATGAATATGTTACCAGTTTATGTATTTACTATATCATACATTTTATCATTATTTTAGCGAGTATTTCTTCTACTTATATAAAAGAATAATTAACTGTAAAACATCCTCAGGCAGGTCCTTCAGGAGGTATTCCATACGAAGGCATTGATATCACACAGTATGACAACTCCATGCATGTTATTGCCCCTAAAAACATTTTAGTCGGTAAGATGTGGAGGTGGAAGACAGTGATTTGGTGATCCTGACTCTGTATAGGCTTAGGGAAATGTGTGTTTATGTCTTAGTTTTTAAAAAAAAATTTTGAAAATAAAAAGCTCCACTAAAGTAGAAAAAAGCTTAGAATAAGAATATAAATA
>NW_012134969.1:790596-792286 GCF_000956105.1 Propithecus coquereli
GCTGAATCTTGGGTATTAATAGGCTATCCAAATAGAGATGTAAGCAAGTATTTAAAAATATAGGTCTTGATCTGAGGAAATATATTAGGGTTGCCAACATGGATTTAGGTAATTAGCACAGATATAATTGCTAAAACTCTGGAAGTGACTGAGAGAGCCCAGAGATACTGCACAGGAAGAGCCATGAAGATGAACGTTGATAAGCAGTGGTACCATGTTGGTGGTTGTGATGAATATAGGGAGGCATTTTAGCTATACTAGTTGTAAAGCCAAAGAGATACTTTAAATAAATATATTCTTTAAATTGGTAAAATGGAACTTTATTGTAACTCTGACTTTCTCTGGCTTTTTCTTGTTTGGCCCATCACTTACAGGAAATGTCAAGTGATTCTGAAGACCACCTGGAGTTGCTTTAACTTCAATCCCCCGAGAAGTCTCAAAAGGTCAAGTATCATCTCCTATTGCTTCTCAGATTCCTTTACATCATACTGAGTTCCTAGTTAATCTTCCCTATTCCTGTAAAATTCACATATGCCAGTGCTCTAGATAGAAATGATATACATTCTTTCAATTTTGGAAACAGCTTTTTCTCATAGACTCAAGGGGATAATCCCATATTTTAAAGATAGACTTTAAAATATTAAAAGCAATAAAGATAAAAAGATTAAAATAGCTCTTTAAAATTCTCTAAAAGCACATTATGAAGTACTAATTGACATTATTTTAAAACATATACATTTAAATCCAAAAAATAAAGTAGGGAATAATTTTAAGTGATTTTAGAGACATGATGATATTGTAGTATATGAAAAGACATTCACACATATGAATGTACACATACAAGAACACAAATAGACACATATACAAACATGTACAATGTGCGTGATTGCTGATAATAGCTCAACAAAGTAATAAAACTTTAATTGATATCTTACTGTATGTTAAGAATGAATGAAATCACTCAAAATATTAGCTTCTTTATCTTCCCAACAGCCCTCTGAAGTAGATAATATTATTTAATACATTTTTCAACGTTTTTTGTATACAGCTCTCACAAATATAATTCCAAAGTGGACACAATAAACTAAAGCATATTCTTCTATTTAATTAAAAAAAATTGTCTATTGGGCCTCTTCTATCTTCTGTTCAGTGTATCACGTTTTGACAAAATAGCTTACTTCTCCATTAAAAAAAAAAAAATACATAAATGCAGTTTTGAACATCAAAGGAGCTGTTTGCCCCCAAGGTAAATACCAGTCTTTTTCCAGAAGACAGAAGCCAAACTGTACAAAAAAAGAGATTTCCAGCTTCTAATAAAAACAAACAAAAAAGTTGACAGCTGGTTATCAATGAAGCCCTGTTATTTTTTTCTATTCTTCTGCTTTTCCTTATTCTTTGCCTTCTACTTCTTCTTCTTCTTGGCTTCAATTAGAAATTGGCCCTATCTTTTCTATTAATCCTTGGTTCACTTAAAAATAGAGTCAAAAAGGGCATGGGTCTTTCAACTTCCTACCTTGCTGTTCCCTAAGACAGGCTTTTAATCCTGTTTAATTTTAAGAACCTGACGGCTAATCTCTTTGAAAAAAAATAGGAGCTAACAAAAATTGACAAAGGAGAGTAACAAATAATAGTAGCAACATTCTTAAATATATTGCCCTTTTTCTAATAGAGGTGGTAATTGGAAGGCTCA
>NW_012134969.1:793102-793684 GCF_000956105.1 Propithecus coquereli
AGAAATAAGAAAACTGAGATGCAGAAAACTTAAGGTTTGAGCACCAGCGCTCACAGCTTGAAGCCATCATTGGAAGTGGGGGTACCTGACTCAAAAATATGTACTTTTCAAACCCACCAAAGTAATTCTTCCTTGGAAAGGTCACACTTACTTCACAAATGTTAAATTTACTCACCAAATATTCATTGAGTATGGGTGAGGCAGTTTGCAATCTTCTGGATTTAGGAAGATGAATACATATGCTTTACGTTTCTAGTATTTATCTGTAGCACTGTGAAAACCTCAACGGTTTCATTGGGATTTCTTATTTGATTTCAAGCTGTAGTGTTGAGGACGTTAAAAGTGTGCACAATGAGTGTCAGAAAAAATTGGTATGAATTGATCAAGACTTATGTGCACATATAGCAGTAACATTCATCGGGTGTCGGGCAGGTGGGAAGGGAAAGGAGGGGATGGGTATATTCATACCTAATGGGTGCGATGTGCACTGTCTGGGGGATGGATACACTTGAAGCTCTGACTCAGGTGGGGCAAAGGCAATATATGAAACCTAAACATTTGTACCCTTGTAATATACTGAAA
>NW_012134969.1:796994-822799 GCF_000956105.1 Propithecus coquereli
AGGGAAGAGAAACACAAGGAAAGAAATGAATATTGAAGAATAATGACACTTTCCACCCCACAATTTTTTTTTTCTGTCTATATTTACAGTACTCTTTGCATGCAAATTTTTAGGACATGATCATTTGGTTCCAATGGTAGCAGGAAAGTTGAGTTTATTTGGTTTGGCAATATTTCTGAACTCAAGAGGGGAGCAGAGTTGTTTACTTAACTTCTGCAAAATATCAGCTTTGTTGGACAGTGATGGACTGCATCTTTTAATCTACAAGTGGGCACTATCTTACTGAAAAATTACAGAATCAACCTGAAACATGCTTTGAAGTAACTCCTTCCCACCAGTACTCTGCCGCTTTGATTAGGATTTACTGTGGCTAAAATAATACACTTATCTTCCTGTTTGCTAGTTTTTATGAGTAGGAAATATCTCTGGAGAAGAAAAAAACAGTTTGATCCTCAATCCCTTCTCCACAGGGTAAACCACTGTTATCACTGATAGTGTTCTTACTGCGTGAGATTGTATTGTTCGAAACTGCATTTCATGGAGCAGTCATAAAAGATTTTCAAATATCATCAAGTGAGCACTTTGAATACCAAAATAACAAAGGCCGAGTTTATCTTTCATTTGATAACAAGTCTTTTGTGATTTCTCTTGTATACTAAAGAAACCATTTACACTAACTGCAGTAAAACAACAACAACAAAATGCCATTTAGCAGCAAGTATTGGATGGACAAATTTTCACCAAATTTAGTCTTTTAAAAAGAAAATGCATAACTTGTGACTTTATAAGTTTTTAAATTTTTATCACATATGATTAAATTATAATTTTTGCAGGCCAGGAAAAATTATAAAGCCCCTTCACTCCTACCCAAATGCTCTTAAAATAAATCTCTGTGTTTTTTCAATGACATGATTATGAAATGTATTCCATCGCCCAAGGTCCTATTGAACAGACACTTTCCCATTATTTTCCACAGGATCCAATAGAGCATTCTTGATTTCAATCAGGTCAGACATCCTGTCAGAGTCCAATCTTGACACATCAATGACAAGGCATATCAGAGCAGTCAAAAGTTTACAACATGTAATAAAAACTGAACTAAAGTCAAGCATGCTGGCCTCTCACGGGCCCAGGGAGACTCTAGGCAACTAGTGATTTGTAGGCTCCATTACATCCCAAATGTTCAATGTATCTAGCCCTTGGCAGGGTGTCAAGGACAAGAAATAATCAGTCTTTAGAGATCACTTTTGAAATGTTATGCCCTCTGCTTCCTTCAGGTGAATCATTTCTTCCATGTTGTCAGGATCCACTGATGAAAGCTGATGACTTTCAATAGCCTGTGACAAGTGAGGCATCCCCCTCTCCAAATGCGGAGAAAATGATCTTGTGCATGCAGTTTTCACCAGGCATGCTGTGAGTGATGAGCCACTGCACAACATCATCCTAGTGAACTCCTTTTCCAGAGTCAAAAGTAAAAGCTGTCAGGATGCACCTGATCTTGTACCCAAGAGCATAATGTCCAGCAGAATAGCAAGGAGGACATTTTGAAATTTATTTATAGATATTCCATGTTTAGAAACCAATTCTATCTTCATGTTGAATCTCTAGATTAAAATTGATGGATGAATACCAGGTGTCTAAAAATAACATGGAAGTAAATGATAGAAAGGGGTTGCAATGTTTGCATTGTAATACCTATTAAATAAGTGAAGGAGCTCAGAAAATTTCACCTCAAGATATAACTAGTGGGTATAAAGAGTATTTTGAATTAAAGGCCCTTAGAGATCAACATACCTTGTAAGAGGTTTTCCCTCTTTCTTCATAAAAAACCAGACTCCTCAAAAAGAACAATCAACGTCCCTTCCCCTCCCTTTTATCTCAATATATTGCAGGAAAGAAGATCAAGAATGCAATCAGCACTGGCAAAAATCATTATAAATATAGCATCTGTCTCTTAGGTTAATTTAATTTCCAAAGAGAATCATTTACAAGTCAATCTATTTCTCCCTATTCATTCATGCTCCCAAGTATCTACTTATCCTCTCTCATAACCATTTATTGCCATTCAACAGAATTACCTATATTCTTCATCTCCCACTCTCCTCTAAAATGAAGGTATATCTATTTCTGGACCCCACTGAATATTGGGTAATTACTCTGTGATTCTCCTCCTGCTCATGGTAAATAAATCTCTTTGTCTTATTAATTTGCCTGATTGTGAGCTGATATTTCAGCAAACCTTGCAGGGCAAAGAGGACATTTACCCTCACCCCTACATAAGCATTCTTTTCTTACTATGACTTTTAGTCCCTGTTACAGGTAATATATGCTATCTAAAGTGCCATTCTCAAACAAACACACACAGATAAAGCACACAAAAAAGACTAAGATTTATGTTAGTTTAATTTCTATGTCACTCTATAAATGGTTTATTGTCATCCATTGACATTCAGAATGGATGGATGGCACCGAAAATGGTGTTATAATTCCAGGTAATTGCAAATCTTTTCTGAGAGTCGCACGGCACCCAAATCAATGTCCTGACAGAAACTACAGAATATTCTGATTTGGGGATCTCAAATAATGAACCCCCTATATTCTGAGTATCCCAACAATCTTATATCTTAAAACAATTGCACATAATTGTTCTTATTATATCTGCAAAGAGAGTTGTTATTGATTTTCAAATAGTAATTTTTTTCTCATAGTAAGTTGAGATTTTTTTCACATATTACAATTCCAACTATTTCAATAATAAAACCACAAATGATTACGTTTCTCCTATCAATATCCTATAGCTATCATACTTATTGAAAAATATGACTAGAAGTGATTTTGCATTTTTTGTTAATTTATACCTTTACTTTCAGCTTCTCCCTTTACATGTAGCCCAAGTTTAGTTAATTTACTGCAATTTGAGATTAGATATTAGATAATGAGATTAAAGAAAAGGAGAAGTATAAATGACATTCAACATTTCCATTTTGGAGAAAATGTATAAAACAATGTGTTCGTAGGGAAGATAGAAACCAAGGATTCAAATATATCAATCAGTTACAGACTCTACCAGATGATTTATGGTTTTACCATAATACAATTGCGTTAATGTGAGAATATGATTTATTTCCAAAGTGTTCTGATTTTTAATAATTGCATAGACTAGAAAATATTGATTATGAAACTTAATTGAATAATTGAAGCTTATATATTCCAAATAAGTCATTAAAATATACATGTATATAGATATAGACAATCTTATATAAAATTTTAATTAAAATATATTTTAGATTCTTACCACAGAAAATTTAGTAAACATTTTATCAAATATTGCACATTTTAGCATTGTACTATATTCTACATGACAAAAAATTTTCAAGTATAAAAGTTGGTTTGAAAAGTAAGTAATTTCCAAACTATAGACAATTTTTTCTGCTTGTCAGTCATTTTAATTACTTTTATTTTTAAGAACATAAAATATATTTTTTATTTCTAAATGCTGAATATTTCTTTTTTTAAATGCTTCTTTCATGTCTTTTAATATGCTAGTTCAAGTATGATAATATTTGGCCTTTATGATAGTTGTTTGAGATACATGTGAACTATAATTGTAAAATTTTGCTTGTACATGACATTCCCTAACAAAACTTACGTAATTAAATGTATAAATCAAAAAAACTTTATACATATATGTGTCTATATTTGTACTTTATCTATTTATCTAAAGTTATTTTTAATACAACACTTCAGGAAATCTGCAAAGGTTTGCTTTTGGATTATTATATTTATATTTATTACTGTAAAGGAGAAATTGTTTTCAAGTATGCGCTCTTACAGGCACTTAGAAATGTTACCTATGCCTATGTTCTGGTCCCAGTCTCTCATGTTCTTTTTTGTTCCCTTTTTTTCCCTCTTACTGCAACAGAGTAGTAGCTCCTTCTCCCATAGAAATGGAAGGGTAAAATTGAGAGTGGGGAATATGTAACAGAGGAAATGGCCTGGAAAAAAAAGTCAAAAAGATGTTTTCTGTCTCTTTAAAACTTGCCCCACTCTTTTTGGGAACTGAAGCCTGCATCCCTGCCTCAGGCAGGTGGTTGGGAGGGGCAGGTGAATGTCTTTTGTTCTTTGTGTTACAGGAGATGGCTCAGCCATCCCAGGCCCTGGGCCAGCCTCCCAGGTGGGCAGAGGTCAGAGGCTTTGTCTTTGGCAGAGATGGGATGATTAGAATCCTTAACCACAACAGCCTATAACTGAGGGCCCTCCCTTTAAAAGTTTTGTATTCTGCTTATGTTTAGGAAAATTTGGATTTTGAGACATGAGTCTACCATTTTTCCTCCCTTGCTGGCAAAGTAATAAACTTCTCTTTTCTTCTCCTCAAACCATTTGTTCCCATTTTTCTTATGTGGCCTCAAGGACAAGTGCTGAGCTTTCGGGAACAATATTTCTGAACCCCTCCCCTTATAAACCCACAGTGGGATCATTCCAATTTCTCCATTGCTTTAAATACAATTACATCCTACTTATACAAGCTGAATAATTCCAAAACAAGTCAACATGGTTGAAATAAAGACTTGTGGTAGGTATGTAATTCGCAACCCATTTTAACATAAGAATACAAATGGGAAGTATTTTTTGAATGTATTATAAAATTAATGTTTCTTTGAATTATAATATCATTGAATATGCTTGTTTATTTACAATTCTTCCTTAAACCTACAAAAAAGTTAAGAATTTTAAAACATATAAATCCATTCATATAAAGAAAACAGAAAAAAAGAGTAAAAAATATATATCAACAAAATTTGGAAGATGGCAAGCTGACAGACAAGTGACACCTGACCTGACCTCTCCAAATAAGGAGAATACAGCATCTACAGGAGCCCAGAGGAGAACCAACAAGAAGCCCACCTAGGAAAGGCTCAGGAGTTTGAGCCACAGTTGGCTCTGAATGAAAGTCTTTAGAAAAAGCAGTTTGATCCCCAAACACCTGGAGCCTCTGCACCTAGGCAGCTGCCTTTGCCTAATGATGAGGGAAAATTGGAGGTTACCATCTGAAGAGTTTTAATTGGAAAGATGCTGCACTTGGAGATCAGGACAAATCTGAGAGTAAAGGTGAGGCTAAATACTTTCGATAATCTGGGAGTTATTTATCTGAAGTGCAATCATCAAGGAGGAAAGAGCCTTTATCTGCCAGCTGAATACACACACACACACACACACACATGCGCGAGCGTATATATTCTCCTAGCTGAATATATGTATTATTCAGCTAAAGAAGTATCTAGCCAATTGTTAGCTCTAGTGAAAATAATAGATAAAAGGGAATAGAAACATGATACTCTTACTTTTTTTTCTATTCTGAGTAATGCTTACATAATCAACATATTGTAAGTCCTAAATAAATGTTGATATAACCAATATTATAATTATGTCGGAAGGAAAGGGAGCAGGAAATGTACTTGTGAGTGGTAGGCATGGGAGAGCTAAATCTTCAACTGCCTATTAGGAGTAAAATGTAATGTTTAAACTTTAAGTAGATAAATACCAGAAGCAGTGGTTCAAACAGTTGAAAAAGTTGATTGTCAGCTAAGAGATTTGGGGTAAAGGGAGTGAGGCTAGAAGATAATTGCTTTTTCTTGTAGCCTGAAAGTATTTTTTGACATTTTAGATGGCAAATACGTAAAATTAAAATATAAGGAAGGCAGGTTCTACAGGAGGAAGAATAGCATATGCTTGCTGAAAATAGAAATGAAAAAAAGAAAAAATAACAGAGTAAAAGACAAGAGAAGGAAGGAAGAGGAAGAAAGTGGAAGAAAAAGGAGAGATGTAATAGAAAAGAGCATTAAAAAAGAAAAGAAAACCTGTACTTTTCATGCTTAATCATTTCATGAACTGTTATTTCTGAATAAACATGGGAATGATCATTGGCCTTGAGCAATACTGAATTAGCAAATAGCAACTTAACCAGAGTACAACACGAACCAGAACTGCAACAAATCTGAATCACGGCTAAACCTAAACTATTTAGCATTTTGTGATTCACAACCTCTGGCACTAATACTACTAACTACTATAGTGCTGATAAAATATATTACAGTATTATTATGAGGTCTTCAAAACTGCTCTGCAGCTATCTACCTATCAATACTTTTTGTCCTAAATGAGGTATTTTAAGAATTCACCATCCTCCTTAAGTCCTTTAACCACTATGTGCTACTCTTATTCTCAGCAATTAACTTTACTGTTTACCTTACAGAAAAACTAGACACATCAGATCTCATCTCTCTCACTCTTAAAACCTTATACCTTCAAGTGTGTCCTAATTTTAACCTATGCATTCTCCTCTCTCTTTACCAGAGTGTTTGAAAATTGGAATCTGTTTCTCACTTCTACCCTCCTGGTAGTCTCTGTAATGTTGCTGGCTCAGGTAGTGAGTATCAAGGCCAGTCCAGAACTGCTGATTGTGTAAAACCTGCTAGTGTCCAGGAACATGTAACGGAACACCTCTATCTCAGTTGTAAGAAAAACTATTAGAAAGATTTCTGTAGGTATTTCATTATTTAAGCATCTTTCCATGTTGCAAATTTTTCCCAATTCACATAATCTAGTATCATCCTTCACCTCCACTATTAAGTGATGCTGCTAAACAGAAAAATGAGACAGCTTTTGATTTTACCCATGAAGACACAGTCTTATTGAAGGTGCCTGCAAACTTTTGTATACACATTACGAGCAAGTCCTGGAGGTATCTTAGTTCAAGAATAATTTTGGTATTGGGGATACTTCATTAGTTCATAATTATTCTTTACAACAAACACATTTTCTGCATCCGATCCCCTTAGTTCTCCTGGATCTCACTCAGATTTATTTTTTAATCCATCCATCTTTAATATTTCTTTTCTGTTAACACACATACATGCTCAAGTCTCTCCCAAAATAAAATATAACATTTCCATACTTTCCTCTAGAAACTTCCCTCTCACCAATAAGTCAGGTATATTTCACCTCATTAAGATACCTTTTTTCTCTTCACTCAATCTAAATCCTCACCACTACTACTCCTTTCTACTTATCATTGTAGTTAATGCAATAATCTTCTGAGTGTTTCTCTGGTAAATTCTTTTCCACAAACTGTATTTCACAAATATATCTCCTTTGAGCTTCAGGTCTACATATTCAACTGTTCGTTACACAAATTCACTTGCATATTTCACAGACACCACAACTCAATATGTCCAATCCTGAAATCAGTTCTCCCTCTTATGCCTGTTCATTTTCATTTTTTCCCTTAATCACTGCACATGCTTGACCAGATTTCTGATTGTCACTACACATAGTTGTCTAACAGATTTCTGCTTATTCTTGATTTCATTTTTCCCTTGCTCTCTATGTTCTAACAATCATCAAATGTAAAAATTCTATTTCATAAATGTCTTTCAAATCTATTCATATCTGTCCATTTCCACTGGCACTCTCTTTATTTATATAATGACTATTTCCATCTAGATTTATGAAACAACCTCATGGCTGGTATTTCTGCCATCAGATTTGTTCCTCATCTGCCCATTCTCCTGAGAAAAGTAGAATCCATTTGTAATGATTTTTATAAATTGCAAGTGTGATTCGTTTCTTTCCTGGTTTAAGACCATTTGATGTCCCCCTATCTCCCTAAGATTAAAGTTCTAACATCTTTAACTTGGCTAGCCCCTTTAATATCCAGTTCCTATATTCCGTGTTAGCTTAGTCTCTTGATCTCCCCTTCAATATTTCATCTTGTAACATTTTTTTTTGTTGTTATTGTTCAAGTCCAAAGCATTTTCCCTCTCTTCTGGACTTTTACACATCATGCTTAATTTTGCTTCAAATATTCCTTCCCTGTACCAACCATTCTCTTCAGCATTCCTCAGCTTTCAGTTAGAGAATCTAACTACAAGAAGCGGTATTAAGGAAGGTACTTGATATTAATAACATGTAATTTAACTTTAACTATGTTAAAATATTCATTTTTATAGACAAAACACAATAAGCAAATCTTTCAAAATGTAGGATATTTTAAGCATATTCTACATTTCTCTACAGTTCTACAGACACTGTCATTTATACTGAATATTTTTATCATCCATTTTTAAGCTTATTTTAAACTCTTGAACATACTTTTGAAATGAATTTCCATGTCTATGTATAAGCAATCCGTTGTTGGATAAGCTACTCATAATTGACTTAACAATCTTATCACAGATTCTAGCTTAAAATAATGTGAAAAAACACTCTTCAAATTTATTAGTTTTGCAACAGTCAGACCTGTGTGGCACAAATGTAGGCATTTAATACTAATGAATTTCATACCATTGTTTTGATGAGAAAACATATACTTGGGTTTAGCTCACTTGTTTTCTAAACATTCAACATGCAGTCTGAATGAATTTTTTTTATTTTACCTAAAACTATATCTTGTTTTTCTTTCTTTAATGCTTACTTCTTTCACTGATTTCCATTTTTATTACTGAATTGCTTTTCTCTACTAGAGCAGCTAGCACTGCATCAAAAGTATGCATTGTTCTGAGATCAACTTTATCTGTTTTTATATACAATGTGATATGAAGCTTTCTGCTTTGTTCCCCCCTATTGTCTTCCATTTTCTTACTCTCTCTACTGCTGTGAGGTAGAGTTGGTCTCACAGCCTGATTCAGTCAGACTTAGCAATTGAAACAACATATTCAAGTTTGCATTGCAGGCATATTTATGTAATTGTCCTTCCTGAAATACTCTAATGTACCCGCTGTTAAAATCAGAACATACTTTGAAGAGAAGCAATGTTTTTAGTGAAAAAGAAAAAAAAAAAGACAGATCTCATTGTTTTAATCTTCAGTTATATAAACACTGAAAGAAAGGTTCTTCCGTAATTTTCCCTAAGTTTTCATTTTGAAAGGTATTTTAAACTTTTCTCATACTACATTATATTTTGTAGAATGCAATCCTAAAATATAAAAAAATGTAAATTCTGGCAAATATTTTTTTGAATCTGTCCCTATGATCAGCTTACTGCTTCTCCAATTAAGTAAAACATAGGTAAAAGAAAGTATATGTAATTATTTTCATGTTATATAGATTGAAAATAATAATTATCAATAACTACCAGATAATATGATGCATTTTTTTGTTTAAAAATAGTAAATAAATTTTATTTAGAGCTAAATTGTTGAACATTTCCTAGGATGATTCGATTTTTCCAATAAGAAGGCTTAGGTATTTTTTGAAGTCATATGAGCTTCTTTGCAGCTAATCACCTCTTCCTGTTCAAAATCCATGAAATTTTAAGGGCCCAATTTTTGTTGTAGGCTTAAAACAAACAACTATTTTAGTCCAGGTCCATGGTTTTTTTGCCTGTATAATTTCTGAAAAAGTTAATTGATTTTTCATCTATTTGATTGCAGTGAGTGAGACTCATGTGTCATTAGACACACCAATAATTCTTTCTGAATCAGTCCCCTTTGCTAGATTTAATTTGGGTAACTTAAGCCTACCAACATTCCACAGGAAAGAAATGACTTTTTATTCTTTTCTTTAAGCCATATTTTCCCTATAGAAAGAATTTTCTAGGAAACATTATATCCATTAAAAGATTTTAAAATAGGTGTTATACTTATACCCTGATATTAGTCCTTAAGATTTTTGTGGCCTTTTCAATTAACTGCTTTATTAGTTTTATACATTATAGGTGAATATAAGTACTAGTTACACTTCTAACTCGGAAAACCACCAACTCTATATTCTTTCTACTTTCTTTAAATTCTCCTTCCAAAATAGCTAGTTATTTTCTGATCTCATTCCTCTTGCATTATCCTGGCAAATGAAACAATATACTAACATTATTATTTTTATTATTATTATTTTTAGAATTTCTTTTTATTATTATTATTTCAAAACATTATGGGATTACAAATGTTTTTGGTTACATGGATCATTTCTATTATGCTATTATGGTTGCAAGTGTGTACATCACAAAGATACTATTCATCGTACCCATTAGGTAGGTTTTAACCCATTCCCTCCTCTCCCCTCCCCACTGCTAGATTTACACTGTGTTTTACCTCCCTCTGTGCATATGTGTGCTCACTGCTTAGTTCCAATTTAATAGTAAGTGCATGTGGTGTTTGTTTTTCCACTCTTTAATACACCACTTAGGAGAATGGTCTCCAGTTCCATCCACATTTTAGCAAAAAGCCTTCATTCATTCTTCTTCATGGCTGAGTAGCATTCCATAGTATGCATAAACCATTTCTTAATCCACTCATGAATTGATGGGCACTTGGGTTGATTCCATATCTTTGCAATTATGGAATGTGCTTCAATAAACATTTCAGTACAAGTATCTTTTGATAAAATGACATCTTTTCCTTTAGGTAAATACCCAGTAGTGGGATTGCTGGATTAAATGGTAGATTTATTTTTAGGTCTTTGGGGAATCTCTATGCCGTTTTCCATAGAGGTTTTACTAATTTCCAGTCCTACCAACAGGGTATAAGCATTCCTTTATATCTACATGCATGTCAAAGAAAACTACAGACCAACATCCTTATGAATATATAAGCAAAAATCCTCAGTAAAATAATAACAAACCAAATTCAACAGCACATCAAAAAAATAATCCACCATGACCAAGTAGGCTTCATCACAGGGATGCAAGGATGGTTCAACATATGGAAATCAATAAATGTGATTTACCACAGAAACGGAAGCAAAAACAAAGACCATATGATATCTCAAGAGATGCAGAAAAATCATTTGACAAAAGTAATCATCCTTTCATGATAAAAACTCTCAAAAAACTAGACATAGAAGGAAAATAGCTCAAAATTATAAAATCAATATATGATAAACCCACAGCCAACATCATACTGGATGGGGAAACGTTGAAAGCATTCCCACTAAGAGCTGGAACAAGATAAGCATGTCCACTGTCACCACTTCTACTAAATATAGTGCTGGCAGTCCTAGCCAGAGCAATCAGGCTAGAGAAATAAATAAAGGGTATCCAAATCGGGAATAAGGAGGTCAAACCATCACTTTTTGTTGAAGATATGATTTTTATTTATTTATTTATTTCAGGATATTATGGTGGTACAAACATTTTGGATACATGTTATGACTTTGCCACACCCAAACCATGATTTAGGGTGTGCCTTCCCCCCCCCCCAACACTCACCGCATCCATTAGTTGTGAGTTATATCTAGAAAACCAAAAAGACTCCACCAAGAGTCTCCTGGAATTGATAAATAAATTCAGCAAAGTCTTAGAGTACAAAATCAATGTACACAAATCAGTAGCACTGCTATATACCAATAACAGTCAAACTAAGATTCAAATCAAAGACTCAATACCATTCACAATAGCCACAAAGAAAATAAAAAACCTAGAAATATACTTATTCAAGGAGGTGAAAGATATCTACAAAGAGAACTATGAAACACTGAGGAAAGAAATTGCAGATGACACAAACAAATGGAAATACATATCACGCTAATGGATCAGTAGAATCAACATTGTTAAAAAGTCCATGCTACCCAAAGTGATTTACAGATTCAATGCAATATCCATAAAAGTATCAACATCATATTTCACAGATCTAGAAAAAATAATTCTATGCTTTGTTTGGAACAAGAAAAGAGCATGAATATCCAAAGCAATCTTAAGCAAAAACAAAAAATCTAGAGGCATCACATTATCAGACTTCAAACTATACTACATGGCTATAGTAACCAAAACAGAATGGTATTAGCACAAAAAAAGAGACATAGGCCAATGGTATAGAACAGTGAACCTAGATATAAAACCATCCACATACAGCAAAATGATCTTAGACAAAGCAGACAACAATATACACTTGGGAAAAGAAGCCCTATTCAATAAACAGTGCTTGGAGAATTGGATAGCTACATGCAGAAGAATAAAACAGGAATCATCTCTCTCACCACTCATAAAAATTAATTCGAGGTGGATAAAAAACTTAAATGTAAGGCATGAAACCATAATAATTCTAGAAAATGTTGGAAAATTCTTCTAGATATTGGCTTAGGTAAAGAATTTATAAAGAGGACCCCAATGGCAATCACAACAACAACAAAAATAAATAAACGGGACTTGATTCAATTAAGATGCTTCTGCACAGCCAAGGAAACAATTCTTATAGCAAATAGACAACCTACAGAATTGGAGAAAATATTTTCATGCTATACATCTAATAAAGTGCTAATAACAAGAATCTACAGAGAACTCAAGCAAATCAGCAAGAAAAAAACCAAACAACCACATTAAAAGTCACATAAAAGACATGAACAGAAGCTTTTCAAAAGCGGATAGAGAAATGGCCAATAAACATGAAAAAATGCTCTACATCACTAATCATCAGGGAGATGCAAATTAAAACCACAATGAGACATAATGTTTCCCCAGTTAGAACTGCATTTATTAAAAAGCCCCAAAACAATAGATGCTAACATTATTTTTCAACTGTTTATTTAAAGGTAAAGCTTATTAGATATAATACCTTCCTTCTGAGTTATAACACATAATATTTTATTCTAAATATTTCAATCACTATATACATGTATTATAATCTTTCTAGCTTCTAATAAAAATTTTCTTGTCATTAAATACCTGGCCTCAAAGCCAGTACCACATATTTTATGTTGTCCATTAGGGAAGTACCCCTGATCAAGTACTCATTTTTGTATGAGTCATTAGAGGCCCACTTATTCAGTAGGAAAGAACAGCTTGAAAATCACAGTGCCTTCAAACAATAATGTTTATATCTTCTTGTTCATGAAATGTGTTACATCATGTGTTACTACATGAGCTATTTTCCAGGCTGATGGAGATTCAATTTTAACAAAGTAGCAGAGACAGACAAAAATAAGCTGGCACGGTAAACAAAATGTTAGCTCTTAAAACACAAGCCAGAATCACAGGGGACACTTCTGCTCACGTTTTATTGACCAAAGGAAGTAACATGATGTTCTTCCCAAATCAGTATTCTTCCAAAATTTATGCTCACCTGGAACATCAGAATGTGACCTTATTTGAAAATAAGGCCTTTGTAGAAGTAACTAGTTAAGATAAAGTTATACTGGACTACTGCAGGCCCCGGATCCAATGAGTGATATTCTTATAAAAAGGCCACATGAAGACATACAGACAGACAGGGAAGGAGTCTATATGAAAATAGAGACAAAATGTGGAGTGATACATCTACAACAAAGGGACACCAAGAATTACTGGCAACCACTAAAAGATAGGAGAAAGGCACGGGACAGTACACACACCACATTTTGTTAATCCACACATGAACGGACAGGTACTTGGGTTGATTCCACATCTTTGCCATTGTGAATTGTGCTGCGATAACCATTCGAGTGCAAGTGTTTTTTTGATAAAAATGACTTCTACAGTAGTTACACTTAATCTTATGGTAACTTTGAAATAGTTACTGTTATTATTTCTATTTTATAGATTATAAAACTGACACAAAGGAAAAATTAAGTAACTATTTTAACTTCACAAAAGGTGACTGTTTGGATTTGAGAGTGAATATATAGCTTTAATGTAATAGAAGAATGATGGGAGTCTCATGCAATCAACCTTTGGTGTATGAGTTTCTAAAAAGAGGAAAGGCCAAGACTCAGGAGATGACATAGAAGAGGGCATGTGTTTGAGGGTCTTGGTCCATGAGTTAGTGAAGGCATACGTAGCTTCCTCCCTTATATTGGTTGAGGACTTAGAAGGCGTCACAGGGTAAGGGCTGCTGAGTGCAGACATCAAGAAGTGCATGGAATAGACATTAGCATAGAGATCCTAATCTGTTAACATATTCTTAGATTCAGTCCACTCAGGTTACAACTTCAGTCAGAGCCACAACCTCATGGTCAAAATGGGAGACGTTGCTTGCTAATCTCACTGGATACTATGCAAACTCTCCAGTCACCAAGTACATTAGAAGCCTGCCTTTGGATAAAGCCTGTGAGCATCTGCAGACCCGTGCCATGACAGAACTCTTCTCACAGTCACAGAAAGAGATGCTACCTGCTAATGAGTTCCCTGGCTCAGGGAAAGTCTGGAAGAGACTCTAACCAGATAACGATTTTGCTATCGACATCCTCCCTGCCTGGTAGGTTGGTGGCAGGAGAGAGAACACTCCATGATTCCCCTAGATGAGGAGTGAAGTTTGAACTCTCCATTCTGCAAACTGAAAATTACTAGTGTGACGAGAATACATGGGTGGAGAGGAGGAAGGGCTTAATGGAAGAAGAGACAGCCTTCTTAGAGAAGACTGGGATTTAACTCTAATGCAAATGATTGTCAGTAATAAATACATGCTTAAAAGAATCAAATAGTAGTTCATTATAAATTTTTTAAAAAGTAAAATCTTTTCTGAGATTAAGAAAGTAAATCCCCTACATTTAGAGGTCAAGTAAATGAATTAAATGGCTTTTTTGTTCCCCAAATACTCAAGTTACTTTATTAAGAAGCCAAGTTTTTAACAGTCTTTTTCAGTGCTCTTTCGATATTATTCTGTGTTCTTAAAATGTATTATAAAAAGTCTCCTTTATGTCTCATTAGCTTAACATCAAATTTAAAGTCAACCCTCAGATACCTAGATAATCTCATCTTTAAAATATCTTAATTTAATCATTTTAATAACTTCTATTATAGTAGAAAAGAGTTTAATTTTTTTCAGATAGCCTACTTTTTCTGGGTTTCAGTCTCTCACCTATAAAATGGAGAGGCAGCATTTACATCAATTTCCTAATCTCAATAGTGCTTTGTGGAACAAGTAAATGAAATTTCATATAAAACTTGTCATTTATAATGGGCACAGCATTTACACTGAGTATCATTAAAATATGTAATTATATTATTAAGTATATTTTCAGCAAATATTTTTCAGCAAGTTTATTTTCAGCAAATATTAAGTATATTTTCAGCACATTAATTGATTATATTAACCATATTTATTTTTTGATGATTAAGTATATTTTGTTAATTATACTAATTACTATATTAGGTTCATATAGAAATTTTTTGTGATTTTAATGAGGGCAATATAAAAGGTAAATATTTGTTGTGTGGACTTCCCGCAGCCTTTGTGTCTCACTTTTATCCCTCTTTGGCTTTAATGAGGAGGACTTATGATTACCAAGAAGGGTACTCAAGTAAACCAGGAAAAAGGAAAAGCAACCTACGTTACTAATAGTTGTCAGCTTTTGCTAACTCCATGGCATTGTGATAAGGAATTTGGAGCTTTCTTGGATATATTTACTCACAAGATGATGCAGATGTTTTTTAGTTGGCTTTAAGTCATCATCATCTAATCAGGTAGCTTATTTCCTTCCTTTCATTGAATCTTCCTTAAAATTCTAGAATTGTCATCTTTGATTTATCCCTGAAAAAATTAACTATTGCAAATTTACCAGGTGTCCTGTAAGGAATGGGATACAATATTAAATAATATAAGCAATCTCCATATTCAAAGAGCTGCAAATGGATGGGGATTGGTGTAGTGATACATACAAATTAATAAGATATTTTCTACACAGAGTGATAAGGGCTAAAATTGGTAAAGCTGATAGTGTAGGGTGCCATAAATGCCCGAAGAAAATTATAGACAGAAAAAAAAATCATAGAAGATGCAATTTCAAAGCTAAAAACTGACAGATTAAGTAGGAAAAAGGGCAGAGGGTACCTGGTGGGGAGACACAGTTGTTCTAAGCAGAGAGAATAATGTATCATAATATATTTAGGACCTAAATGAATTTCATAACTGGTAAGAATAGGGAGGAATGATGAAAAATGTAGAGATATGCAAAGGATAATGAATAAAAAAGTAGTGAATGACATGTTAAATATATTTGGAACTTATCTTGAGGGCATAATGAAAAGAAGTGACATGATCATGTTTATGTTTTAGGGAGAACAAATCAATAGACAAATGGAGGGCAAAGCTGGATAAAGGCAACTCGATGAAGAGATTTTTGCTGTAAGCCAGGTAAGAAGTAAGGGTGCCTTGAACTAGGGTGATTAGATTGGAGAGAATGGGAAATTCTATTTCCAGAATATCAAAAGTGTAACAAGGGGATTTGGTAACTGAAGAGAGAACAGGAAACTGGAGTCAAATATTATATACAGGGTTCTGGTTTGAGTAGTGGAAGCTATGTAATTTTTATAAGCAACATAAGGTGGCGGAAGATAAGGAACATAGGAGGCAAGACATTTTGTTTAGAAGAAGGGTCATGTAGAAAATGAATTAGTTTGTAGATAACAACTTGGAAGCCAGAAGATAATAACTGGGTAAGTTACTCAGAAAGAGAAGTAGAAAAAATCTTGTACTGACCCTAGAGAAACATCAGGAATTACAGCATAGATAGAGGTAAACGATCAATCAAAGAAGTCTAAGAAGAAATGGCCAAAGATAGAAAGAGAGAGAGGGAGAGAGAGGAGGAGCAGAATATCTTATCATGCATGAAAACCAAAGGCAAAGCATTTCAGGAGTTAGAGATGAGTCAACAATACCAAAGGTTAAGTAAGGTAAGGACACAAGTTTTCAATGAATTTAGTAATAAATAAACAATTATAACCGTCCACTTATAGCTTAATTAAAGTAACAGAAAAAGAGCCTAGTCTGCAGCCAATTGTAGAGTGAATAGAAGTTGAAGAGATGGGGACAATGGAAACAAATGTTTTCAGTAAAATTTGCCTATGACAGGAAGAACAGAACTAGGACAGTAGCTAGTGGCTGCATGGGAATGGGTGTTCAAGGAAGGGGTTTGGGTTTTTCAAGATGAGGAGTCAAGCAGTTAAATGCTAACAAAAGGGAACTAGTGTTTGTAACTCAGGAGAAAGGGGAGGAGAGCTAGCAATGAAGGGTAGTTAGACTAGCAATGAAAGGTAGCTAGAAGTCCCTAAGAAGACGCGAGTAGAGGGAAAGGAGAACGCACTGAAGAATTTATCAGTGGAATCATTCCTGTTCTTCTTGTATAGTTGCTCATTATTTTCTTTTTTTTTTTTTTCCTTCAGATCTCAAAAGTCTGGAATACAGAGGTGGATAGCTTTAAAAAGATAATCAAAAGCTATCCTGTTAGATGTGATGTACCAGAATTATCTTGGTTATTTTAGCATTAAAATGCTATCTTTAAAAACATCATAGCTTATTGTTATTTTTCTTATTTTTCTAAATGTATTTCATTTACCAAGAGCTTTTCACAAACCTATGCTTATGAGTAACTCAGTCATACTAATGGTATGTTAGTAGCCTTAGTGCTACTTTTATCAGTTCTCTGTGCCAGTACAATATGGAACATCCAGGTTATATAGTTTGGCTTTTGTCAGTTTGTGCTCCCAAGTTCTCTTTTTATGTGTTTAGTTAATTTATTTTTTTCATAGTTTTCAAAGTAGCTTATTTAGGAATATTTTAAAACTCTGAAGTTTAAATCATGCACTCAATAAATTCTATTAATTCAATAAATTAATTCCATTAAATGATATATTTTATTTGTCAGTTAATTCATAATAACAAATGATCTCTATTATCTTTACTGAAGTCACATGATCTAAGATGTAGGTTAGAGGTAGTCTCAGAGTAATAAAAACAACCCCTACAATCCTTAGAGATAATTTGATGTGTGCATTCAAGGCATGAGAATTCCTGGGCCTGGACACAGAATGAGTTCATTCAATCAAGGCATTTCAATTTGGGCTTTGAGAGCCAAATTTATCCCAGTATAAGCAAATAGTAGGTCACGCTTTTTTACTTTTTCTTACTTTAAAAAATATGTTTGCTCATTTTAGCTTTTATTTGAATGTATGTCAAAAGAACAACCACAAAAATAATTATGTGTTGTAGCAAATAGAATTAAATTGAACTAGATGAACTCTAGAAATTCATTCAGCTCTGGTTCATAATTTTTAAGGTGTAATTGTCAGGATCTAACTAGGAAAACAAAAATCAATCTTAGTGCCTACAACATATAGCATTTAATTCAGAGAATTAGTTTCATAAATGAAAGAGCATCTGAAACTCGAACAGGGGACAGGGTGATAACACAGGGAGTGGCAACAGCAGGAAACCACTACTACCTTAGGCTCAAGGACAATAAAAAGAGAAAGCCAAAAAAAAGAGAGAAAGCCCAGTGTCCAAGGTCATCTAAACTAAGTTGGTAGCATGAAAAACTACACAGAGTTAGCCACAACCATGAGGAGATACAGGGGCAGAACCTGCTGGAGAAAGTACCCTAGGCAAAGAGGAAAGAAGGATTACCTTAGTTTCTCTCCCTTGTCCCATAAACTCCCATCAGTGTTTCCCACTGATTGAACTAAGCCCAAGGTCACATAATACAAGAGCCCTCCTGTGATACCCAACAGAAAATGGAAGAGGGTCTGAGGAGCCAAGATTGGCTCAGAAAGAGAATACTTTTTTGGGAAATAAAGACAATAATTTCAAAGTCTCTGGAGCATAAAATGAAAAACACAGATGTCATTATCATTATCCTTATGTGATTCTTGAGCCAATTATTGTTGACTTCTTTATCTCATTTCCCTACCCATTGTGTGCCAGATTGTGTTGTCTACAGATGTCTTTCTTACCATTCTCTCAATTAATGGTTAATGCTTGGGCATTTCAGTGGACCCTTCTGCTGGTTAAACTCTGGCTTCTTTAGTCCTTCCTGAAAATAAGAAATCCAATGATCTCTCTTTTGGTAATTCAATTATATGAAAATAAATAATTTCTATTCCAAAAACATCAGGATATTTCTTTTTTTTTTTTTTTTTAGATCCCAAACTCTTAACTCTTAACTGTAATTCTGTATCTTTTCTGTCTAATAATAAGACATTAGAAGCTCAAGACAACATATCGGTTAGGATATTTCTTATAGGATCTGCAAAGAGGCATTTTGAGTTCTGACACCATCTCATTCTCTAAATTTGGACTACATTGTGCTTTAAAAATAATTCCATTATTCTAAGATTCAAACTGTAATTTATCACTAGTTTATTATTTTATGAATATTTTTGTTTTTCCTATTGTTATTCTTTCTTAATGCTTCAAGATTTTTCATCATTTTAGCACTTCCTTTCTATGCAAAAAATTTCCTTTAGCCTTCTTTACAGGGCAGATCAGCTAGTGAGAACTTCATTTAGTTTTCCTTCTTCTAAGAATATTATTATTTTCCATTCATTTCTAAAGAATAGATTCCTAGATCTCAAATTAGGTGTTTACGGTTTTTTGTTGTTTTTTCTTTTTTTTAAATTTAGGATATTCTGAGGGTACAAACATTTTGGTTACATTTTATGTCTTTGCCTCACCCAAGCGAGGGTTAGAGGCATGCCCTTCCCCTCTAACTCTAAAACGCTCACCATGTTCTTTAGTTGTGAGTTTTACCTCCCCCCCATCTTCCTAATCCCTGGAGAATATTACTGCCATGTGAGCACCCTAGTGTTAATCAGTTAGTACCAATTTGATGGAGAGTATAAGTGGAGCCCATTCTTCCGATCTTGTGATACTTCACTTCAGATAATGGGCTCAAGTACAGTTCTTTTTAACACCTGAAAAATGTATGACACTTCCTATCGCCTCCTTGGTTTTAGATGAGAAAAGTGTATTATTTGAATAGTTATCCCTCTGTAAATAATATGCCATTTTCCTCTGGCTTCTTTCAAGATTATTTTCATTGTCTTTCATTTTCAGAAGTGTGATCACGATATAGCTTGATATATATTTCTAGCAGTTTATCCTGTTAGAGTTTGCTTTGCTTCTTAAATATGTGGGTTTATGTCTTTCAACAAATTGTGAAAGTTTTCAGTCATTATTTCTTTGAATATTCTTTCAGCCCCTCCTCACCTTCTGGGATTCTAGTGATATTAAGGATAGAATTTTTGTTATTGTCCACAGATCCCTGAGGCTATATCCTTTCTGTTTGTTTTTATTCTATTTTCTCTCTTTTGTTTGGGTTAGGTAAATTCTACTAATCTGTCTTTAAGTTTACATAATCTGCCACCTCTCATCTCCATTCTGATATTGACCATGTGTTTGTTGTGGCAGGATATCCATTGCTGGTGCCTGGTGCCCCCTGTCTATGCACTGTTTCTAGATGAGGTCAATGAGGTCACATAAGCCTCAGTCCCACTGGAGAAAAGGAGTTTTCTGTGGCCTTTTATTGTCATTATAGCATTTGGATCAGTGATCCCCCTTGTTGGTTTTGTAGGGTAAACCTTGTATTGTTGGAGGGACTCTCCTTGTACCTTAGCAAGGAATGAGCTTATCTTGTCCACCTTTGTTTGGTTGTCCAGGAGATGGAAAGCCTGAGGCTTGGGTTGTCTTCTTTTGTTAGTTAGGATTTTGTAAGAGCTGTGCTGCTATATTGTTCCTCCAGTCCTGGACTTCTTACTGTTTGCCTTCCTCTTACTACATTTCAAACTTTTCCTTTGGCCATCTGCTAATCATTGATGAGGTTTATAATTGTACATAGTGGGTAGGAGAGGGCAGAGACAATTGTGCACCAACTTGTCTGGGATGGAAGTATTTTGTATCTAATTAAAACTGCTGGTTCCCAACTCTAAGCAATTTTGTTCCCAGATGCAGCTGACAATGTCTGGAGAGATCTCTGGTTGTTACAAGTTAGGGGAGTAATACAGGTATCTAGCGAGCAGAGGCCAGCAGTGCTGCTAAACATTGTACAATGCACAGGAGAGTCTCAAAAACAAACAATTGTCAAGAATAAATGTCAATGGTGCCAATGCTGAGATATCTTGGTTTAAACATTGTTCTTTATTAAGACAAAAAAATGTACTACTTTTCAAATCTGTTTCATGGCTATACATTCATATCATTTTTTTCCTTCTTAATCATAAAAACTAGCTCTGATATAAAACTTTAGCTCTCTAACATACAAAGAGCCATCCCAAGTATATAATCAAGGATGTAAAATTTTTAATTTTGAAAAATGTTATTTTTTTAATTTGATGAATTTATAAATCAAGGATAGTTTTTTCTCACATGCCCTTGAGACTGTTTACAGTATACTCAGTCAAAGAAATTTTTTAAAAGCTACTAAAATTTACCCCTCTCATTACATTTTGCACAACTATATGCAAAAATGTGGTCTGGGGCTATGGGCTTCATTGATGTATATTTCCTTTTACATGCTAACTATAATTTGGCATATACTTTAACATTTATTATTCTAGTATCATTTTATGTTCTAATTTACTCTCTATGTCAGCATCTAATTTACTACTAATCTTTTTAAGAGTTGAGTAAAGATCCTGGAAACCTTGCTTCCTTAAATGCTGCTACAAATTTGGGAACTCCCACAATCAAACAACAAGTTGGTGTGGCAGCTCATTACTGAACTGTGAGCTTTAGATCTATTGAGTTACTGCCGGGAAATATTTGTTCTCTACAGTCATAGATTTTGTCTTTCTATCAATGAGATTGAAAGTGGGCTACCTGAATATGGCTAATGCTTCCTCATCTTCCACGGTACAAAAGAATCCTTGTCAATCTCACTACAGTGCTACCCTTTAGGAGTGGTATGCTGGGGCCAATAAAGCAGGCAGGTATTGCTCCTGAATAAAAGCTCATCAAAAGTCTGAGTACAGAAGGTTTCAAATGTATCAAAGCAATTGGCACAGTTGTTCATTTGTTAATTAAGAACACAAAGGCACTTTTATCAAGCTGCCCAGTCCAGGGGGCCATCTGCATGACAGCATTGTCTCTCTGATGATATGTGCAAATAGAGCTTAGCCAGAACTCCGGAGGGAAGATTCACTGACCTTACTGCTTTAAAATATGTATAAAGCATATCAATGAAATGAAAAAACTGAATCTAATCATAGAATGAGCCCCATTTTTCATATTTCATCTTCTGAAGAATTTCCTAGGGATTTAGTCCTATTTATGTTAGTTTTGATAATTGCTTTATTTTACTGAGACATAGTTTGGTAATAGTTGTAATTATTCCCAGTCTATGGGGGTCAGGGCACTTCTAATACAATAACACATAATGTGTTATAATTGCTTTTTAAGTTTCCTGTCTCCTCCATTGTGTGTAAGCTTTATGAAGGGAGGAACCGTATCTACATTGTTTAATTTTATGTCCCCATTATGTAGTACATTTCTGGAAGGTGGTGAAATAATGTGATGTTGGGAAGATGTTTTTTTTTCTTTTGTTGAAAAATAATGTTTTTTCTTTGATTTGACTTTGTATATTTACATTCAGCTTTGTAGCAAGCATATTAGTATCTCAGATTGCTTTGTGTAGTATTATTTTTGCTCCATATCACTCCTGTATCTGAATGCAGTATAGTGAGATATACTTGAATGCTATAGAAATGTCTTTTCTACTATACTGACATGAAAGTTTAAATATCATTTCTTTCTGTTAATCCTATACTCTTCTTTTATTATCTATATTGCCATTATCATAAACATCATGTATTTATGCCAGAAAGATGGTGTACAATGCCACTGTGTTGGTACATTTTCCTTTTAGACTGTTTACTAACTGATAGATCTCACTCCTAGGACTCTTTGTGGATCACCTATACATTATCAAGAGACAGACAGTATCAATGCACATGCATCATCATGTATTTTTCTGGTAACCTCCTTTCTGCTTTCTTGGTAGAATAAGATGCATCTTCTCTATGTCTTCACAGTTTTTGTTATTTCAGTTATATAGCCCTATGTATTTGCATATCTATTTGTCCAAATATATTTAGCTGACCTTCAAATAACACGGATTTGATCTACAAGGGTTCAGTAATATGCAGATATTTTTCAATAAATACAGTCAGTCCTCCTTCATATGAGGTTCCATATGTACAACTAAAGGCTGGATTGAAAATACAGCATTCATAAGATGCAATACCTGTGGATACAGGGGGCTGATTTTTCACACAGGCAGGTTCCACAGGCTCAACTGTGAGATATTGAGAGATAGTGGGCATTTTTTGAAACTAAGAGGAACGTTAGGTCTGTTCCCGGTAAGAACAAAAGTCTCCCATAAATAAATGGCTGTCTTCACCTCTCACTGGCAGTGTGAATTGTGTTGGGCCCCCCAACTTAATCTCCAGTATGGGGGGATGCTACTTGTGAGTATGAATCAGCCACACCCTGTTTGCTTGAGTTGGATGACACTATAGTGAGCTATAGATTTGTTCTCCTTGTCATTGTTTGACGTTTGTGTGAAAGAGTCAACTGCTGAGATATTCTTTGGTGCCCATGCCTGTGCCCTGGTAAAGTCTGTACCCCTGATGGAGTATTTGAGTGCCCCAAGCTTTAGGAAAGACCCTTGTAGCTCCCAGTGGGTTGCTTGATCTCTACCACCACTGAGGTTGAGGGAGTAGCAAGGTAGTTCCTGGCTAGGTTGCAGGAGACTGAGAGGCTTTGCAAAGCCTCAGCAGAGCTCAAAAGTTGCTTCTCTGGCTACTAGGAGGAGCTGCTGGTACGAGTAAGAGCTCTCCAAACTGGGTGGGCTGTTCACAGTGGAGGGGCCTAAATACCTGAGTGCTACATCCTTGGGCTAGGATCTTTCTACCCTTATCCAGTAGCAGAGTTTTTCTGTGGGGAGGGGTGGGCCCTCCACCAAATTGCCACTCTTTGGACCCCCATAGCACACTCCTGTCAGTTCAGTCCACATTTGCTCCCTCACAAGGTCTCAAACCTCCCTCGGTCTGTGCGTCTGATTCACTAGCATATGTCTTCACAAAATGCGAGTGGGTAGGGAGTTCCAAAATTGTACATCCCTGTTCCACGACAAGTCCTCAGAGGGAAAGGAGTGGGTCCCCCTATCTGCGGGGACCTCAGCCTGTAGCACTTGCCTTCCAGAGAGAAACAGTAGCTCTCAAACTTCTATTCTTGGCTCAAACCGCACTCCCTATTGTAATGAATACGGGGAGGGGCCGCAACACCCAGTCACCCAGCTCAGCTTTTCCTCTCCGAATGTCATGCCTTTAGGAGGGGAGAATATGCTCATCTGAATCCCTGTTCCCGAGCACCCCACTACACTCTCCTGTTGGAAATGTCTGTGCGGGCTTCCTTGCCACCCAAAAGCTGCCAGTGGGTGACCCGCTGAAATGCTGCCCAAATTGTACACCCTTGTTCCAGCACAGTACCTCAAGGGGAAGAGGTGTGGGTCTCACTCTCTGTGGAGACCTCAGCCTGCGATGTTTGCCTGCCGGAGAGAAACAGCCTTGTTTGAACTACGCTAGCTGTAGTAATGGGTAGGGAGAAGCCGCAGCTCCCAGTCAGCCTGAGCTCAATTTGCTTTCTTGGTTGCAGTGCATAGGGAAGATGCAGGGAAGGAAGTGTCTGGATGGGAGAAAGCCAGGACTCAGGCCTCTCATGGCACTCTCCCAGGGGGTGCCACTCATGGAGTGCCCAAACTCCTGGGGCTCCCTAGATGACTCTACTATTCCATATTTGCACTGTGCCTGGGCCCATGGAGGATTGAAAAGCCTGCAGTAAACTTGGTGTCCTGCTGTTCACTGAAGGCATGTAGGAGGGGGAGGGAAATCCGCCTCCTTACCCTTTCACTGGGCTCTGAGCCTCTCTGGGTTGATCCTTGCCAATACCATCTCCTCTTTATCTTCTTTCTTCTCGCTTGTGCAATTTTTTCCATGGGATTCCCAGCCATCTCTGATATCTCTCTCTGTGATCCACACCTGAGCTGCAAGTCTTTTCCCCTCTCCACTATGCGATATCCTGCCTTCCCGCCAGGACAGTCCAACAAGCAATGTCTCTAGTTGGGCATCTTACCAGACTCCTCCAGATAAAGATATTTTTTGTTCAAGTACCCTGAAAAGGTTCCTTTCACCCCTTTCTCAGTGGTAGATGTTGTTCTGACCTCAATCACAACTGATTATTTTATCTGTTCTCAAATCTTACATGAATAGGGTTATGCAGTGTTTAATCTTTTGTATCCGGCTTCTTCTGCTCGGTATAATTCTGTAAGTTTCTTCCATGTAATTGCATATAAAACATGAGCAAATAGAATCCAGCAATATTTAACAGAAATAATGCATCATAATACAGTGGCATTTGTACCATGAATACAAAGTTGGCTTAACATTAAAAATTTAAAAGAAAATTACCACATTAAGGTAATAAAGGGAAAAAAATCATATGACTATTTTAATGAATGCAGAAAAGGATTTCATAAAATTAAAAAACTCAAATTTCAAAAGAAAATACATTTTATTGCTTGTTTGTTTTATTACAGCATAGTTTTCTTTTATATAAATATGCTGTAATCTATTTAACCTTGATCCTATTCAAGAAAATTTGGAATTTTTTACATATGAGATTATTAAGAATAAATTAATTGTCTTATACACAGCAAAAGGTGGACATGTACAATTATTTCTCTCAGATGTATAATTAATAGTGAAATTGCTGGGTCATAGGAATACTTGGTTTTAACAATTTGTACTTCTACTACCAGTTCGTGACTATTGCAGTTGCTTCACATCTTCATCAATATTTGGTATTGACAATCTTTTTATTTTTAGCTATTCCGGTACTTGTGGAGTAGTATCATATTGTGCCTTGAATTTTCATTTATCTGATGTGTAATGAATTTGAACAGGTTTTCATATGCTTATTGGTCTACTGTATATCCTTTTTGTGGGAAATGTCTATTCAAATTTTTCCTGAAGACTTCTTTGTATATTTTAGATAAAATTATTCAAAATCTACAGAGTATCCAAATTTATATAAGCATCTACAATATCTGTAATATATGGAGAACTCCCA
>NW_012134969.1:823479-825218 GCF_000956105.1 Propithecus coquereli
CCTTTTCTATCTGTTTGTTGTTAATAATATTAATATATAAAACATTGTCTGGGTATCCAACAAACTTGCTAGATTCACAGTTATTAATTTTTATAGTATTTAAAATAGATCTTTCTAGATTTTTCATGTTCATTCTTATGTTTTAGTTAAATATAGTTTTAGTTTTTCCTTTCTAATATTTATAATTTTATTTTTTTCAATGCTAACCCCTCTTGTATTATACAATTTGAATAAGGGTATTTATAGAGGACATTCTTGTTTTGTGTATTGGGGAAACCTTAGAATAAAAATGTTCAATGTTCAACAGTCAGCATACATTTAACATAGTTTTTTTTATGATAACCTTTGTTAACTTGAGGAAGTATTCTGTTTCCAGTTTGTGTTAATTTTTCTAAGAATGAATTTTCAATTTTATTGACTGATTCATCTATATATATGGAAATAATCATAAGAGTTTCCCGTTTTCTTTTAATGTGGTAAAATATGTACTATTTAAAATTTAAATGTTAAGTCCACTGTTACTACTGGAATATACACCACCTTTTAAAATGTAGTATCTCTCTTAGATACTGTTGAATTCTCTTTGCTAACATTTTACTTAAGCATTTTCTTTCTATGTTTGTCATAAATTTAAAATTATTATTTGTTTTTCCTAGAAATATCCTTATCAAATGTGGGTAAATGATCTATTCTGTCATCATAAAACAAACTGGAAAGTTTGACCTGTTGTATTCTCTCAAATAATTTGCGTAATAGTGGTTGCATTTCATATTTTAAATGTTTGCAAAACATGATTAGTAAGCCCAGTGGTCCTAAATTTTCTTCATGAGAAAGTTTTAAATTATAGATTGAATTTTTTCAACAATAATATTATTTAGATTTCCTATTTTTTCTTGGTTAAATATTTTTTTGGTTAAATATTTTCAAGGTATTTTTCCATACATGTAAATTGCCATACTTATTAGCATAAATTGTTTATAATTGTCAGTTATTATATTTTAGTTTGTAGGATTTGTTAGTGATAGTTCCTTTTAACACTAATTTAAACACTCTTGCTAGGGTTAATGTTATCAATTGTTTTCAAATAACTTTGATTTATTAATATTTTAAAAGATGACTTTTACTTTGTATTGATTTTTGCTCTTATGATTGTTTCTTATTCTTTGACTTGACTTGACTTGATTTTCAAATTTTCTTCCTTTGTAATAGATGCATTAGACCCATAATAGTTACTAGAGTTGCATACCACTTGACCTTTTGAGATGTCTTTTATTTAATTCGACTTAAAATATTTAAAAAATTTTTACTGTGATTCCTTCATTGATCCATGGGCCAAACAGAGTTGTATTGCTTAATTTCCTAATAGTTGCTACTTTTCAAACTATATAACTGTAAATTTTTTTAGTTTAATTATACTGTGGTTCTAGAACACTCTTCTGTCCAATGTCAGTACTTTAAAATTATTGAAAATCTATTTGTCTCCTGCATATACTCTTATGTGGTTAATACTCATGTGCACTTAAGGAAAATTTATATTCTGCAATTGTTGGATATAATGTTCTATTAATATAAATGTCAGTTCAATTTCGTTGATATTTTATTCAAATCTACATATTTACTGGTTATTTTATTTTATTGCTATTTTAAGCATTGCTAAAGATTTATTTTAAAATCTATCAACAGTTAGTATGAAATTGTATATATCTACTTATCGTTCTATAAGAACTTTTTTTTTTTTT
>NW_012134969.1:836193-837921 GCF_000956105.1 Propithecus coquereli
GGATAGATGGGGTTTCTTAGATCCTCAAGAATTAAACATAGAATTACCATATGATCCAGCAATTCCATTTTTAGGTGAATACCCCAAAGACATGAAAACCTGTTTCTACAAGGACATTTTTATGCAAGTAGTTATGTACAAGCCAAAAAATGGAAATAACCCAGATATCTATCAGTGGTTGAATGGATAAACATATTGTAATATTGTAGAGGCCAAGGGAAAACTTCACACTTGCCCTCCTAAGGTTCATTGAAAAATCACCTCATAAAAGACAGATTATTTCGAAAAGACGGACACAAATTTATTTTAACATGCATAGTATGGGGAAACTATAGGAGAATGATTATTCAATAACCTGCCCCTGACTGAAAGTACAGTTTTTTTGCTGGGGGAAGGGTGTCCCACAAGTGCTCTGCAGCTCAGACCCATAAAGCAGTCTCCTTTTAGTTCTGCCCCCATGGGCTCCTTCACTTTCCAAAATTAGTTCACAATTCTCCCCTCTGTGCCCCCAAGCAACACAATTGAGTCCTGAGGGTATAGGATATGGCCTGCAGGCCTGATCTCTGATCCCCCAAGTTCAATTCCTTACCATGCCAGGGAGAAGCATACTGGTCCTGAGTAGCCCATGGAGTGCTCAAGCAGGGTTAATGTCCCTCTACTTCAGGGTATGCCCTACTCTGCTGGAGGAGCCAGGGAAGCAGCATTGGGAGGGCCAGTGGGCAGGGAGCTCACATTCCAAGAGCCACTTCTTTTGCTGCAGGTCTTTAAGAGGAAAGGCATGAGCCCCACTCTCTGTGAAAGCCTCAGTATGGTGGGAATGCCAAAAGAGGGGAAGCAGCCGCTCCCGATAGTCCTGGCTCACTCGTCCCTTGGGGCACCTGTGCCAACTCACGTGGGAACTGGGGATAAGGAGAAGAAGAGTCTGAGTGGAGGAGAGCTGGCACTCAGGTGCCCTTTGTCCTAAGGGACTCCCCTAGCTTGCTGCACTCTCCTCTCCCCTGAAGGAAGCTTGCCCTGAATGTTCAAGCTCAGGCATCACATAGTTACCCTGGGACCCACTAGCCCTGTGTGGCCACTATAGTCTGGGCAGGTGTTGGGAAATGTTTGTGTGGGGACCAGTGACAAGAAAACTGAAAGGTTGAACCTACCTGGGGAGGACAAATGCACATAATGTTTGGAAAAGCAGTATGGCACCCACCACCTCAGCTCAAATCTGTGGTGATGAGGAGCAACCCCCAGGAGACTGGCAGCCCAGTGCTCTGTTCTCAAGTAGCTCCTAATTCACTGGCAGCAGTAGCTTTAGGGCTCATGAGGGTAGACAAGCTCTACAGCAGTTCAGGAGCCTGCAATTTGCCAGAGGTGTGAAGGGAGGAAAAACAAACTCCCTCATCTAGCCTTTCCTTGGGACTCCAAATTCCTCGGGTGTTGATCCCTGCAGAAATCTTAGCCCTCCTTGTTCTGCTCCAAAATTTCTTCCCATGGAATCTCCAGTAAGTTTTGGCACTTTGCCCTCAGAATTATCTTTTTTCCCATCTAAAACATTTCCTTCTTTCTGAGATGATCTTGCAACTAATGTCTCTAGTCAGCCATCTTTCTCCCCTCTGCAAGGGCCTTTTTATTGACTTTATAAAGTCACCCTCAATTCCTCAAAGTATTCTAGTCATATCTAAAAATATGCCATTGCAGTCAAAGCCTTGGTAAAATAACAAGTGTCTTTAATTATATCCC
>NW_012134969.1:837971-841262 GCF_000956105.1 Propithecus coquereli
TTTTGAGACAGAGTCTCACTCTGTTGCCTGGGCTAGAGTGCCATGGCATCAGCCCAGCTCACAGCAACCTCAAACTCCTGGACTCAAGGGATCCTTCTGCCCCAGACTCCCGAGTAGCTGGGACTACAGGCATGTGCCACCATGCCCGGCTAATTTCTATATATTTTTAGTTGTTCAACTAATTTCTTTCTATTTTTAGTAGAGACGGGGTCCCGCCCTTGCTCAGGCTGGTCTCCAACTCCTGACCTCTAAGGATCCTCCCGCCTCGACATCCCAGGGTGCTAGGATTACCCTTCTTTACTCTTAACTATTTACATCTTTATATTTTAATTGAGTTCCTTGTAAATTTTTAGTTAGATATTTTTTAAAATTTGGGGTTTTTTGTTGGTATGAATTTATGATTTAGTTGAGTTTAAGTCTGTCATCTTTCTATATTTTTTCTGTGTGTCTCAGCCATAAAATTCTTACTTTATGTTTATGGCTGTCATATATCCACATTTATCCCCTATATCACGGCTCTGCATAAATTAGTCAGTAATTATTCTCTCCTTGCTTCCAGGTATAAGGTATCCAATCAGAGATTATATTGCCCATTTGGCCACTTGTGGCTATGAGATCAATGTGAAGCTCATAGGACAACTTATGGGAAATTAGACAAAATGATAGATAAAATATGTGGGCTGTCTCCAACTTACTGCATACACACATACATATATTCATAAGATCGATTTAACTGGACTTAGTCCCATTTTCCTTCTTATATTCCCAAATATGAATGGGTCAGTATCCAAAATTTCTCTAGGTAGATGAGGGCAATGTGCCAGAGAATGTCAAAGCAACAAGTTAGGTAGAACCCAAGTCCTGGACTAACTTTGATCATTCCAGCAGCCCTACCAGCTTAATTTGGCCACAATATTATGTGAAAAAAATATATACTTCCATGATATGTAAGCCACTGTATCCTGAAGGGTTTTATTGGTTTTGGCCATTTAGATCCTAACTTTACACTGATAATACCACCATTATATAGTCATTTACAAGGATTATTTAGAATTAGACATATTAGAAACTGTCATGGCTTGAAAGACAATTTTGAGGTGGTTATTATATATAGACACATATTCAATATAGAGAACTTTTATATTTTGACTGACAAGGTTGTGATACGTACTTTTTTTTTGTCCCAGTAAGTATACTTTGTAAAACTAAAAAAAAAAAAAAAAAAAATCCTCCTACATTTTTGTACAATAGATAATGATAGCTTTCAAATAACAGAAATATAATGTTCCCTTAAATGGTCCTTTGGATATATCATATGGACTGGGTTACCTCCCAGGTATGCTTGAGATTCTATCCAGTGTTGCTGTGCAGCAGTTAGGCTTGGCTTTTCCAGATACCTCTAGTCCAACCGGTATATAACTTAAATTTGTTGAGCAAACGTATCATGTGATAGCTCAATGAAATAGTTACTAGAGACAAAGATTTACCTTCATATTTTGTCTTTTTTTCTCTCTTTCTCTCTTTTTAAAATTTTGTATTGTCTTTGGCTGATTTTAGTATCAGAATAATACTGATGAGTTGGGAAGTATTCTCTCTTCTATTTTCTGGAAAAGTTTATGGATAATTGGTGTTAATTTTTGTTTAAATGTTTCTAAATTTCTCCAGTGAAACCAAGGTGGTCTGGAGAGTTATTTTTTGAGAGCTTTTAAATTATGAATTCAGTTTCTTTAATGGTTATAGTACTATGTAAATTATTTCATCTTGTTTGACTTTTGAAATTTTTCATTTCCAAGGAATTGACTCATTTTTTAAAAATTTATGTGTATAAAGTCGTATTCATAATATTCCATATTGTCTTTTTAATGGCTGCTGAATATATAGTAATATCTCCTATTTGATTTCTGGTACTGGTGATTTCTTTTTTTTTCTCTTTATATTTTGTGAGTCTTGCTGCATGTTTATTTACTATTTTATTTTATTATTTTAAGAATCAACATTTTGTTCCATTGATTTTCTAAGTTTTGTTCCCCTTTATAACTTTATTCATTTCTGCTCTTATCTTGATTAGTTCTTTTCTCTGCTTACATTAGGGTTATTTTCCTCTTCCTTTTCTATTTCTTGAGATAGAAGCCTAAGTTACTTATTCTCAGTCATTCCTCATTTCTAATGTAAGAACTTAGTGTTTATAACTTGCAATCTCAGCATTGATTAGATGCATCTCATGTATTTGGATATACCATACTTGGATTTTAATTTAGTTTCATGTATTTTAAAAATTCCTTTGAGGCTTTAACTCTGACCCACAGGTTATTTACACATATGTTTGATGATATTCATATATTTAGAGATTATTCTATTAATTTTCTGTTATTGATTTCTAGCTTGATTTCATTGTGAAAATATTTCATTCTGTCTGGTTTCAATTATTTTAAGTTTGTTGAGGTTTGTTTTATGGGCCAGCATATGGTTTATCTTGGTGAATGTTCTGTGAGCACTTTAAAGAGTATGTACTACTGTTATTGGGGGGATGTTTTACACACACACACACACACACACACACACACATACACACCCACACTATATATATCAATTAGATCTGCTGGTTGATAGCAGTGTTCAGATTTTCTATGTCCTTGTTGATTATCTACTACTTTTACCAGTTCCTAAATATGGGATGCTGAAAACTTTAATGATGATTGTGTATTTGTCTATTTCTTTTTTCACTTCTATCAATTTTCATTTCATGTATTTTAAGACTCTGTTGTTTGGGTGGTACACCTTTAGGATTTTGTATCATCATGCAATGATCTTAACCTTTTATCCTTTTGCCTCTTTATCATTATGCAATTCTCATCTTTGTGTCTCCTAATTTTATTTTCTCCATAACCTATAATACTTAAATTTTAATATAACCACTCACTTTTATTTCTTTAATTAACATTTGCATGGTAAATCTTTTTCCATTCTTTTACTTTCAACCTACTTTTGTCCTTTAATTTGAAGGTAGTTTCTTGTAAAAAGTGTATAATTAGGTCATGTTTTTTTGTTATCCACTCTCCTAATCCCAATCTGTTGATTGGCATATTTAGATCACTTACATTTAAGATAATTTTTGATAAGTTATCACTTAACTCTGACATTTTACTATTTGTTTTGTTTTGTTTTCTTTCTTTCTTTCTTTTGCTTCTAGTTCTTATCCCTAAATCTATTTTGTATTGTCCTCCTTAAAATATCATTTAAGATCTCATATTGATTTATTTTCAGCATATTTGAGTGTATCTTTTTGTATAG
>NW_012134969.1:843535-843910 GCF_000956105.1 Propithecus coquereli
GTCAGAGTGCTTTCCATGAATTTCTTTGAGAAGCAAATTTTAGACTGTAGCCAACGAAAACCACTTTTTGAGAAGAATCAAAGTAAAACAATAATTTTCTATAGATGACATAAGCCTTAGAATAGCCATGCTTAAAGACACAATTCGCAAGGACATGTGGTTATTTTTGTAGCATATAACAATTTAACATAATAATCATAATTATTACTGATAACATATACCAAGACATATCAGAATTTTAGGAATCTCATACCATTTTGGAACACATATTAATAACACGTTTATATAACTCAAAGAAAGTTAAACACCTTTTCTTGACAATGCTCCCTATGTGTTTTTAACATGCCAAATAAGCCTAATATGTTTCTCTTGGAC
>NW_012134969.1:845310-848935 GCF_000956105.1 Propithecus coquereli
AAGGCAATCATGGCAACAAGAAAAATAAATAAATGGGACCTGATTAAATTAAAAAGCTTCTGCACAGCCAAGGAAACTATCACAAGAGCAAGCAGAAAACCCACAGAATGGGAGAAAATATTCACATGGTACACATCCGATAAAGGGCTGATAACTAGAATCTATATAGAACTCAGGAAAATCAGAAAGAAAAAAAATCAAACAATCCCATTAAAAAGTGGACAAATGACATGAACAGAAACTTTTGAACAGAAGAGAGACTAATGGCCAACAAACATATGAAAAAATGGTCAACATATGTAATTATCAGGGAAATGGAAATCAAAACCACAATGAGATGTAAATTAACTCCAGTGAGAATGGCTTTTGTCAGAAAGTCCCAAAACAATAAATGTTGGTGTGCATGCGGAGAGATAGGAACACTCATACACTGCTAGTGGGACTGCAAACTAGTACAACATCTGTCGAAAGTAATATAGAGATACCTCAAAGTGCTAAAAGTAGAACTACCTTTAGTTCCAGCAATCCTATTACTGGGCATCTACCCAAAGGTAAAAAAGACATTGTATAAAAAAAGACATCTGCACTCGAATGTTTATGGCAGTACAATTCACAATTGCAAAAATGTGGAAATAACCCAAATGCCTATCAATACATGAGTGGATTAATAAAATGTGGTATATGTATACTATGGAGTTCTACTCAGCCACAAAAAACAGTGGTGATCTAGCACCTCTTGTATTATCCTGAGTAGAGCTGGAGCCCATTCTACTTAAGTGAAGTATCACAAGAATGGAAAAAGAGGCATCACATGTACTCACCATCAAAATTGGTATTAACTGATCAACTCTTAAGTGCACATTTAGTGGTAAGATTCATCGGGTGTCAGGCAGGTGGGAGTGGGGAGGAGGGGATGGGTATCTTCACACCTAATGGGTCTGGTGCGCACTCTCTGTGGGGTGGACATGCTTGAAGCTCTGACTCGGGTGTGGCAAAGGCGGTATATGTAACCTAAACATTTGTACCCCCGTAATATGCTAAATAAGAAGAAAAACATAAAAACTTCTACACTAGACAAAATTACTTTCCATTTAACAAAACCACATTTTCATGGCTCTTTTAACCCAAAACACATCTTGCTTTCTTATACACTTTTTATACAGAATTGTTTCTCTTATATCTAGAAGTATTGATTATTTATATTAATTATAATGTTAATTCTAGTAACCATAATTTTAAGTGAAAAAGGTAGGAATAGGCAATTTTAATTATGTACCATGTTTAGAGCACAGAACAAAGGACAGAGCTGTAAAGACAATGTGTGGAGGATATAACCTCCTCCCACCATGGCCAGGTGGCTTACCTGGGCCAGGGGGCAATAAGGTCAGCCACTTGTCTAGACCTCTAAAACTATTATAAATGCTTAAATCCAATGACATAACCTCGCAGACAAGTTAAGCACATATCAAAAAATATCATAGAACCAACAGTTTTGTGACCTGAAAACATTCAACAGAGACAGTATAAACCTGTCTGACCAATAGATCCAGCAAAAAATACCTGAATCAAATTTGAAGAGGTTTCTATTTTATTTTACCAAAAATGTTAAAGATTTACAAAAGATTGCTATTCATCAGGGATGACTAAAGTCACACAAACTCAAAAAGCATATGGGCTTACTTACTTAATTTATGAGCACTCATTCATTTATAAGTTAACTTGGTACCATGAAGATAGTATACAAACATTCATATGTGCATATACACACAAAGATACAGACAGACCCAAGTATTTTATAGCTTTGATTGAAGAATTTTAGCTATCGGACTTTAAAACTTGCTAGTTTAGGACAGCTGGATTCAAACTGTGTCCTTGTAAATGGAAAAGTTTAAAATTTATTTGTCCCACATGGCTAATGCCCTTACTGAGTTTTGGAGAAAACAGGATAGCAAATTTACATCTCAAAGCACAGAGAGAAAAAATTCAAACCTTTTCAAAAAGGAGTTTGAATGTCTTAGTTAGAGGAAGATTAAAAATGAAAGTCAAGGCAACGCAAAATCTGATGAATTTTCCATAGCAGTTTATAAAGAGACCAATTTCATTTAGATAGGTAACTTTTAATTTACTGTTTTCCCAACTGAACCATTGAGCCCCAGGTGGAGCCCGTTAAGGAACAGGGCCAAAAAAAATCTGCAATTTTTAGGGCCTAAGAATTTAAATATGTCAAAAGCACACACAGCTGGAAGACAGAGCATCTCAATCTTTAAAGATCACAGATTTCACTTTTGCACTGAATCCTGAGGCTCCAAGAAGAGGGAAACACCATGGCACAGTGCTATGTAATGCTACTACAGTGTACTTTGCTATAAAGACATTTTTTAAAGTGTTTTAACCATGCGTTTCTTATCTAAACATGCAAAAATAAAAAACAAATGCTTCCTGAAGTAATAACTATTTAATGTAAATAACTGCTGTCAGCTACCTGCAGCTGTCTCCAGTGCCTTGCCAGTCATCACACACACAAAAGCCAAGCATCATTTCACAGTGCAAAGTAATTTTCTGATTCCCCCAAAAGCCAAGAGTATCAGATAATACAATACAAAAGAGAGCAGTTTTAAGACTGAGAGGATCCTGCCCATGACTCTTGCAACTCCGAAAGGAAAACAGATGACCCCTCCAAAAAAGGGGGGTGAATGGCACCTTTTTCTGAGTTCCTTAAGTGTTATGAGTCATTAGAAGACTCCTGTAGATCCTTTCATGTGGTGCTGAAGATGGCGAGGAGGAATAAAGAATAGGGAGGAGTAGAAGTAAAACAGAAAACAATTTTTGAGAAAGGTAGAAAACAGAGGGACCAAACACATACATTTAAGAAAAAGGTTTTAGTCAGCTACAAACAATTTCTGAAAACAGGATCCAAAAAGAGAAAATGCAGAAAGGCCCTTTAAAAACAAACAATTTTTTTTATACACACAACCACACACACATGAACTATATATCAGGTTTTAATTAAGTTGACTTCTGATCATAGAACTCTTTTTAAAAAAATCTTTCAATATCAAATTTTAGCAAGGACAAACAGATTGCTATTTATGGATTTTGATTTTTTTTTTTTTAACCAAAGGTACTCTTTCATATGAAACCAGTAAGCCTTAAGCAACATTAGGACTTAATTAAGGACCCATGGGGCATCTCTAAAGAGGTGTGTAGCAGTCTTTACAAGATCCAAAGCCACACAGCTCAAAGACAACTCAAAGAAAGGAAAGTTTCACTAGCTGCAAATGTGGCACAACCCATTTGTGTCTGTCCATATTCTCTAGGATCGCAGCTTCTCAGCTGAATGTCTACACACAAAGACCTAAGAACCCCGCATGTCCCCACAGACAGAAGACAGGAAATCAAAAGCTACCCATGAAACGAAAAAGGATCAATAGACAGGTACCCCAAAAAGTCAAAAGTCACACAAAGATGAAACTGAAGGAGACTGGATCCCTGATTGGGAATCAAACCCAAGCTGTGGCAGTGAAAACATGAAATCTTAACTACTGAACTACAAGGTGGAGCAGGTGTCATTATGAACCCTACATGGAATCCAAAGCAGACAATTTGAGCTTACAAAGGATTTTAA
>NW_012134969.1:853180-856089 GCF_000956105.1 Propithecus coquereli
AGCTTTAGAAAATTTAACTAAGCAGATTTTGTGTGGACAGTGACAATCCAGCAAAGTCCTAGGCTTTTGAACTGCCTCTCCCAACCAATTCTCAGAGTCAGGTGGCGGTATACTAACTATACCAGGGTCTTTGACCAGTTCTTGCCATATGCTCGGTTTCTCCCGTCTGTCTCAGGGCACAGTTAATTGTATCTGCCCTGCACACATTTTCAACAACTTCTCTAGTGCTGTCTCTTTAGTATTACAATACTTTGTAAACATAGTATTTCCCTCAATATAACTTCAAGCTCTTTTTCTTCCATCTTCTGGGGAACAGATGGTCATCTTTAGCATATTCTTTCCTATACCATTTTTATTGTCTTTGAAAACATGGCAGAATATTTACTGGTGTGGGAAAAATATCTGTCCCTCAGTCTTCCTAGGGATGGGTGGAAGATCCTATGAGAGCTTGTATATGATAAATGAAGTATTTCTTCAAACCAAAATATGGTTATTTATTCTTAGGTTAGAACCAGTGCTATGAGAGGAAGTTATTGTTATACCTAAGCATGAAATAGTAGAAAGCTTACTTTGTTACATTCTACTTTGTTTTCCTATATAACCTTTGATTAATCTTCAGTTATAGACTAGGTGAGTTTTTCATTCGGGGTTTGGAAAAATTTTAATTGATGATTTTCAAATCCTGGTTGCTTTGAGTGCCTTTTGCTTTTTTTCTCCCCCCATGGCCTGAAATGTCTATTTCAGTGAGCATTTGGCAAGAGCCTAAAATACATACAACACAAATCAAGCCAGTCTGCCATTATTTTCTTCCTCAGAAACTTCACCAGACAAAATCCATTAAAACAGTTTATAGAATATGTAGTCTATACAAAATAGAGTGCAAAATACTGTAGGAAGACCTCAGAGGTGTGACAGATGCTCTGTGATTTTAAAACCTTTATGACTATTGAGACAGGACAATTGTTTCAGGTAAATTCCATTGATAATCATATACACATTTGAGAAAAAATTAGCAAAGTGAATGTATGGTGTGAGGTAATTTGGAATGACAGGGTTCAGAACATGTATGCCAAAATATGGCACTTTGGCATTTGGGAAAACAGCAGAAGCTCAAGGTCACTCTCCCCCTCTCCCTGCCCTTCTCCTCTGAAACAGGTTATAAGATTTGCTTAGAGGTGCCCTCTCTACACCCAGAAGAAAGGAACATTCTTATCTCTGAAGACAAAGGGCAATAGAGAAGAATCTGAAAAACACGACTTGTTGTTTCCTCCGGTTTATTACCATGCCCTTTTTCCAATCATATTTCTCCATGACTGTCCACTTTTCATCAAATGTAGCATAAAATATACAAAGTTAACTGTTTCTTTAGGTCTTCATTTCCTTATCTTCATAAGGAAAGTTTTAAGTGTATCCCACAAAACTTAAATACATTTGCATGTTTTTCTTTTGTTCATTTGTCTTGCTATAGGGGACTCAGCCAAGAACCTAGGATGGGTAAGGACAAGATGTCTTTCCTACCCTACACAAGGAAAGAAATCATTATAGCTGATTTAGATCATCAGGGAAAGTTTTAAGAAATATATGTTTTTCCATCAGGGCCGGTAGTAGCACTGTTCAATAGGAATGTAATTCAAACCACAAATGTGAGCTACCTATGTAATTTTAATTTTTCTAGTAGCCACACTAAAAAAAAAAACAAAAAACAAAAAACAAAAAACAGGTGAAATTGATCATAATATTTTACATAACTGAATATAACCAATTATAATTTCAATATGTAATTTATTTTAAATTATGATATTTGATATTCTTTTTCTTTGTTCTATGTATTCAAAATCTAGTGTACGATTTGTATTTACAACATATCTCAATCTTGAGCTAGCCACATTTGAAAGGCTCAATAATTGCATGTGGGTGCATATGGACAATAGTCACATATTGGACAATTCAGACCTAGAGCAGGCAAGATGACAGAGTAGAGTTTGGGAAGAACAGAAGGAGGAAGAGTAAGAAGGCACCCTGAATGCTAGAAAGGTATATATGATATTGAATGGATTCCTAAGATATAGGATACAAAACAAACGCATGTTTGAAATATACACAGGTTGGTTGTTGGAAAAGTTTGTAAGCTTTAGAACCAGATAGCTCTAAAATCAAATATACTATATAAGTTAAAGTAATGTTCAGTGAAAGAAACATAAAACTCTCAGGAACTTAACACAATGAGACTCCCTACATAGGTTTCTTGTCCAACATGGGTCAGTAGTAAAAGTGTATAGAAGGTGCTCTTTGTTCCACATCAGTCTTGAGTTGGTGGGATCCTCACCATCTTGAGTATCACTGAATTAGCATTAGAAGTCTCTGTCCCTATCAAAGCCTCAGACTTCTTTGAGGCAAATTGTTTTCTGAGCTTATGCTTTCTCTTCCATAAAATGAAGAAAATAATTGCAGAGTAGGGACAAGTGTAGACAAAGCATCCAGCAGTGTCTCAAATGTAGCACTCAAAGAATTGGTAGCTATTGTTTTAATATTATAATTTAGAGTTCTTCTCCATATATATTAGTGGTTCATAGCTAAACTAGAATAATGTGCCAAATAAGGTCTCAAGTGGGATCTGGGCCAGTTTGTTTTAACATTTTCATCAAATTTTCTATAGAAATTTAATGTTTATATAGAATTTTAAGACATGAAAAATTATGGTTTTTTATGTCTAGTTACCATATTCCATTTAGTGTTATTGTTTTTATTTAGTAATTTGTCTACAATCTTCAACAACAGTTTATAAAATTTCCCAGAACAAATATGTTGTCTTATCTGTTATGTACACCTCAAGATCATAGAAAGGCATCTTTCTGTATTGAATTAAAATTCTTGATTTGAAATACTAGGAGCCATAAAATAATGAAATA
>NW_012134969.1:856139-858622 GCF_000956105.1 Propithecus coquereli
GAGCAGACTATGATTTGTAACAAAAGTCTGCCAAGTTGTATGGACAGACTTTAGTCTTTCTTCCTGTGATATGAGTTCAGCTAATAAAAACTCAAGGAAGGAACCAGAGGTAATTGTTTGTTTTTTTTCTTGGCAAGTTCAGACTTTAGGCAGGTAAGGGTACTTCAGAGAACAACTTCATAGGATACCTGGGGAGAGACAAAGGATTGAGAAACAGGAGGGGGAGAAAGAGAAAACTTGAGACTTCTTCTTCAGTTAAACATATCAAAGCACCATATTTGGGGTACTGGTTTCTGAGCCCCAACAGTACATACTTAACAACGGAATATTATTCAGCCATAAAAAAGATCAAAGTACTAATACATGTTACAACTAGGATGAACCTCAAAACTTTTATGCCAAGTGGAAGAAGACAGAACAAAAAGTTTTATATTGAATTTTTCCTATTTATATAAATATAATAGATCCAGAATAGGCAAATCTATAGAGACAGAAAGTAGATTAAGGTTTATGATGGAATGGTGTGGGTAGAAGGTGAGGAGAGATTACTCAGTAAGTACTGGCTATTTTATATGAGGTATATAAAATAGTTTTGAAATTAGAAAAATAGAGCTAGTGGTTACACAACATTGTGAATACACAAAATATCACTGAAATATACAATTTAAAATGGTAAATCTTACTTTATGTGGATTTCATGCTATTAAAAATATTTTAAAAACAATTAAGAAACAATGACTTGATTGCAAATTCCTTGAGGGAAAGTACATTTGTACCTCCTGCATAAGACCTTATCAGAGTGCTAAAACTGAGCAGCTGAGCATAAATCTTTATTGACTGTAAAAAACCATAGTAAACAGAGTCATTGGGACAAGGGCAACTTAAATTATGACTTGCTAAAACAACAACAAACATATATGGTAGCTATTTTTTCAAGTTGCCTATGCACGTGAACTACAATTGTACATGCAAAAGCCAGAAGGGATTCTGAAAAGAATGCTGCGAACTTCTACCGTCTGCACTGGTGCTGCCCTCCAGATCCTTGTCAGTGGCTGTGGCTGTTCACCTGCAGTAACAATCATTTGAGAGGAGTGCTAACTAGAAATCCTTGCTGCCACCTGGCACGGAATTCCCCCTAGGCTTTTCAGGTTTTCAAAAATTTCTGTAGGTCAGCAGATGTAGCAGTGCTCCTACTCCCAAGAAAGCAGTACCCCATTTTCAGAATGTCATTACCATGGCAGAAAATCATAAAATTAGGATACACAAGTATCTATCCTGCCACATAATGCAAAGCAAAATTGTTCCCTACGGCATAGTCTCAAATGCTTTGGTGCTATTCGTCTAGTTTTAAATGATTCAGCTCTTACAGTTTTGCTTTTTTTTTTTTCCTTTTTTTTAGTTCCTAGTATGGCATCCAGTGATATAGAGTCTGTAACTTTGCTTTTCCAATGTTTGCTGGAGAGGATATGGCTTATTTAAGTCCGAGTACCCTTATTTACATAGGTGTGGGCTCCCAAGAAGGTGTAAGCACTCAATCTTTGCCAGCATTCACTTAAGAGGACCTATGAATTATAGTAAAAGAAAGGAAGGACTGAAGGAAGGGAGGAAGGGGGAGGAGGGAAGAAGGAAGGAAAGAAGGAAGGAAGGAAGAAAGGAACGAAGGAAGGAAGGAAAGGAGAGAGGGAAGGAGGGAGAGACAATGGGATAAATATTGTAAAGTGATTCTAATTGGGACTATGGAAATAGGTTTCTGTCCCCATGAGGAGACAATATTCTAAACTGTCTGAGGATTGTGTGCATATTTAAGTCATTCCTTTATTCCTTACTTTTGCCATTTTGGTTAACAGGTTATACTAGGACTTCACTATGTCATTCTCCTAGGATGAATATTCAGTGTTTGGGGGCACTTAATTTCTCGAATCCATTTTAGTTACCAATATATTTCTCACTTGTTTAGGGAAGTGTTGGAAAAACGCCAGTCAATGCTGATTTGTGGCTATTTGATATAAATAATATAAGAACTAAGCAGATTATATAAAGTCAAGTCTGTTCAAAATAATACCAGTGTTAAAGTGCAACTGATTTCTACTTATGGCATTAGATTCTAGAGATATAAAATGTATAACACATGATATTAATCCTTGTACTGTTACCAGAGCACAGAATATAAAAAAAAAAAAATGCTATTTGTAATACAAGGAGATTATCAGCAATTGACTAAAAGGCAATAGTGATAAGAAATTTGACTATCACTGCTGCTGTGAAGAGCTCAGATTAGGGGGTTCCAAATCAAAGAAGAACTGAGAGGATGATTAACTTTGCTAAGGTCAGAAGAAGGGGTGACATTTTGTGGCTGTATCTTCTCCCCTGCGGGGTTACAACTGGTAGATATGCAAATTAGCATTTGCAACAGCATGCTTCCTGGGCCATGTTTCTGTAAGAGGTGCTGATTTTTTTTTTTCTGTTCTTATATATTTTTCTCT
>NW_012134969.1:875172-877321 GCF_000956105.1 Propithecus coquereli
TGTAATAATCAAATCAGGATAATTGAGGTATTCATCACCTCAAGCGTTTATCATTTCTTTGTGTTAGAAACATTCCTATTCCACTCTTAGTTATTTTAAAGTATACCATAACTTAATATTGACTATAGTCACTTCCTTTAACTCTCTTAGAATGTGGCACTTTCCTTACATAACACTCTAATTCTCTTCCCTCACCCCGTTTGTCTCCTACTAGCTCCATAGAAAAGACCCTTCATCTCATCACTGTAGTCTCTAGTTAGTGCCTTGTTAATGAACAGATCCCCCAGAACTGATTTCACAGTGTCCACATGGCCTACTGCACCAATTCTTGCTATCGTGGTTCCTATCTGGGTTCCCACCTGTCTGAAGGATACCTAAGGTAACCATGCTTCTGGAACATTTATGAATAACTTGAACTTTCTAGAGATTCCTTAGCTGAGTAATTTTTTTCCTCCAGCCTTTGATTTACCATCTTGGCTTTCTTGTTTCCCATATTGCTGTGTTTTTCTGAGATGCTGTTTTACTTTATACTTTATCATAAATCTAAAGTTCTGTATATATATAATGTTGGTTTTCATGACTAGTAGTTACCCTTTAATTCTTTTCTCATTTTTACTTATATTTACAAATCTATGTATTCATTTCTTTGCCTAGTATCCACTTGATGTAGATTTCAAAATGTACCATATGTGCTGACAACCTGTAATTTTAGAATCTTAAGAAAAATGAGAGTTTCAAAACAAAAGAAAAAGCCTAGCAAAGGCAACACTCTGGAGATCAGACATGGTTAATCATTAAGTCTAAGCCTGGGGCATTCCAAATGCCTTTCAGCAATTTGTTGTTCCTTGTATAAACTTAATTGAACTTGCAAAATATTTTGCTTCTAAATTATATACTAGATCCAATTATGTAATATTTATATCATTGGGCTCTAAATGGGAATTAAAGGAAAGCAAAGCAAAGGCATGAATCTCAGGATGTAGCTCTACTTCTGAATTTTGAGAAATATATTTTTTGAGTGATAGTATGTATTTTTATTCCATATACTATATACATATAAAACACATTTTTGGTGTAAGATTCTTAATAGGAATGTTTCAAACTCCTTCTCTCCTTCCTACTTGTCACTATTTGACTTCTCCTCCCACATCTAATTATCCTGTTGTTATCCCAAGACTTAATCAGTCTTAGAATGATAAATTCTGAAGGATTTGCTCTGTGGTAGAATTTTTACATAAAGTCATATTGGCCAGCTACAGGTCCTGAGAATGAGATGGCTGGTACCTCTAATGAACTGGTAAATGAAAAACAAGCTTTGAATTAGATCATGGATTAGAAGAACTTTAGTGTGCACACCACACTCTTCTCTGTGTTGCTTTTAGCTTCTGTCTCTTTCTGTTTTCTGTGACAGAGGTGAGTTTTTTGAAATTTTATAGTAAGAAAGATTGGAATTTTTGAAGATGAGGTACAGGAAAGAGAACTGGAAGGTTCTTCTCATTGCCTCCCTACTGGTTATATTAACACCATACAATGAGTATTTTTATTAAAGGGAGTGACTTTCAAAAAAATGGAAACTAAGGTACATTATAGAATTAATTTAAGTTCAGTTGTTCTTACAGCAATGTTAAAGTAGAAAATTAAAAAAAATATTTCCTATGGGTAAAAATGTATCTAAAAACCCAGAATTATCAAGATAAGTTGATAGGTTTCAGTTGATGGGTTGATGGGTTTCAGTAAGAATGATATGGTACTCATCATTGTAATGATGGCCTACCATGCACTCTGTACATTTAATTTGATATATAATGGTTTTATTTTATGATTACCACGCCTCTCTTTTTCCCTGGAGTTCAATATTCCACTCTTCTTTCAGAATAAATGCCTTATACATATGGATTCAAATGACAGATTATTGCTGCATGAAGTTCTATCTTCTAGATATATCTAAACTATAAATTGTTCATCCCATGCATACTATTATGGTGTCAAAATGACTCAGCATAAGGCAAACAACACTGAAAAAATTAACCAACTGTGAATAAAAAGAAATGGAGAAGTTGTAAATTTTCATTAATTTCTATACATAGGGAATTCTAGTTTAATGTGATATATTGAACATAACCCTTGACCTCCATTATTTCCTATAAAC
>NW_012134969.1:880646-883741 GCF_000956105.1 Propithecus coquereli
AGTCATGAAAATTTATTTAATTTTTACCTATGTTTTGTAAAAGAGTTAAAAATTTGGAGAGTATAGATAGGAAACATGAACACAGCAGAAAAGATGGCCATGTCAAAGATTTTTAGATAGGAGCAACTGTCTCTCAACCAACTGATCAATCTATCAGTATCATATAATGCAATAAAAATATTATTATTTCCTTTAAACATAATGGACAACTTAACTTGCGAAACAGAAGGCTAAATGATTACTTACCAGATATTAGCAAGTTTATAATTAGGCACATGAAGACACTGCAGAAGAAAAGCAGAGTAAGAAAGAACATACAAGAAATGATTTGTTGATTATGTCCTCTAAGAAAAATTAGCAAATTTATGAAATTATGGAATAAAGGAATAAGGAGGAATAAAGTCATTATAGCTGAAATTTCAGTTTTCATCTCTTAAAATGTCATTTCCTATCTATCTGAGGTTCCACTGGGGATATGTGTGAGATGGGGTTTGAGTGAATGATTGCTTGAAGTGGATTCCAGCTCAAAAACGATTCCTTTTGTAGTCCTTTAGTGGGTTTATAGGGGTTTAAATTTTAGTCTCTAGATCATTATAAAACCAAGTTTTGAGAGTGAACTAAGAGTGACAAACAGATATAGACCCAGATGCAATTATGAAAATCATTCACAAATGTGTGACTTCTCACATAATATTTTCATTTTGGATAGAAGATTTAAAAATTGATTAGCTCCCATTTCAACTGCAGACTTTCTACAAATATTTTACATTTGCTGGTTTCATAGCTGTCCAAAGGCAGTAGCAAAAAGTTGCTTTTCTCCAACTACTTTTATAAGTGACTGAAAATACAGCAAATGGGCTCATTAGTAGTTTTGCCTTCAGCTCTGAGCCTTATTTGTTTGTGTTCTTGACCTATTCAATATCTTTGAATCAACAGGAACCAAATGAAACTAAGGTACAAGAATTTCAAAGAGCTAAGATGAAGAAAAAGGGGAATTGTCCAAACTTGCCTCATATAGTGGCTATGGAAAAAAGATGAGTGCCCAGTGGGGTCTAAGTTGGAGCAGAGATGTTAACACCATACTCCAAAACCAGCTTCCAGAGAAAAGGCAGGGAAAATAAATAGGGGGACATAAGGGCAAAGAGTCCAGAAAAGGGCAGAAGAATGTGTGAGGCATGGTTTGAGGTGAGCAGTCTACACTAATAATGTGCTTGTTGGTATCGATCATTGACAACTTCTGTTTACATGGTGCCAATACACATTTTAGGGTTAGATGTGGCAAACCTAACTAGACTTTTCCTAATAGTGAGTCTCATAAATTTATTATTATTGCCATTGTTGTTTGATTGCTTTAGCACCAAAATAATTATTTCAAATTAAAGATTATGTAGAACACCTATATGGAGATAAAAATTGGACTGTTTAGGTTGAAGTAGGAGCGGTTTGTTCACCTTCTTAACCATTTTTTCTTGCTCTCCTTTGGAGAAAACTCTATTTTTTAATATGACTAATACTGTATTTTGGAAGGTGAATACATTGATTCTGTTTAAGGAAAGAATTAGTCACCTCCTTCCCCAAAACTTTAATTTTGACAAACCTCTGCTTGAGTACAAATAGCACTAATTCTTCATATTAACTTGTTGTTAAGATTTTGTTACTATATTTTCTTTTTTTTTTCCCCTAATGTACATTCTTCCATAGTATCCCCCAACTTCCTATGGTCACGATCAACAAACTTAGATATATTTTGAACAGGAAACATCTTCCCAAGACTATTAGTTCTGGCTGAAGAGGCTGCTTCGTTTGAAGTTGCCTGCCTCCTGCCACTTCAAATAATAATCAACTATCAAAAGATGCCCTCCAGGAATGTCACAGAGATGAACAGCAGCTAGACGTAAAGAAAGCTTTCAGTACCCTTGGAATAGACCTGAATTTTCCTCATAGACTGACGACTCATTACCATTACAGATTTGAATAAATCATGAATTCTGCTTCTCGAGATGAAGATTGTTGCTATGCCTGCAGAGTCCATAATCAAGGTAGTTTCTAGATAATATAGGAAAGAGAAAAAATATGCTACTTTTGCTTCAATTAGCAAAATATTTAAAGTCTGTGCTTGGAAGGATTTTTTTTTTTTTGCTTAAAATATCAACATAATAGCTTCCATGCTCCTTTTCGTTTGGTGTGCAGAAAAAGCAACAATTTTCAAGAAAAGGTATTGTTTTTCCTCAGTGGACTTGCAAAAGACACATCAGAGTAGCTTCCGGGTATGTTATAGAAATGCATAAGAACTATGAAAAATAATTGAAACTTGCAGAGTGATTTTCAGAGTTTTATTCACTGCTGAATTTTGCAAACTTGGTCTTAGCTCTACTTGAACTTAAAGAACTAAATAATTTTCCCAGGATTTCTCAAGATCATCTTTGTTTCCAAGATCTTTTAACGACAATCTAAGGGAAAAATAATAAGCTCTTAATGATTTGTTTAGTCTAGTGGTTCTTAACCTGGCTATACATTAGAATCACCTGGGGAGTTTTAAAAACTAATGCTGCCTAGGCCCCACCTGCAGAGCATCTGATTTAAGAAGGCCCAGGCATTAGTATTTTTTAAAGATTCTCCCAGGTGAGCCTAAAGCACAGCCAGGATTAAGAACCATTTAGCTAGTAAACATCCTAGAAGAGTTTTACTCATCACCTGAGAATGAAATTCAACCTATCACACTTGTTGTCATCTGGGGACTAAGCTAATATCATAAATTAATATGTATCAAGTATATCTTAATTTAGAAAGCCTCAGGCTTTACAGACACTGGTGATGGATCCTTCCTTATGCCAGTCCCTGCCTTGCCCAACCTTCTATCCGAAGTCATTATATCCCTCTACTTGGAGACTTAACATTACCAAAAACTGCTGTTTTGGGTAGGAAATATATCAGCTATCAACTCTCACCATGCAAAGGCATGGAATTAGTCTTGTTGATGTCGACCTAATACATTGCCTCTGAATTTTTAATTTTTTAAAAATTTTAAATTATAATTGGCACATAATAGTGGTATGTATTCATGGGGTATATGTGGTGTTTTGTTACAGACATAC
>NW_012134969.1:886121-888811 GCF_000956105.1 Propithecus coquereli
CTGAAGAATAGCCTAAGTGGTTGAATGCCCATGTTCACTTTGTGTGGAGAACTCACTGTTTGGCCAAAACTCTAAACACACTTGCAGGTTTGTTTTCCTCAGAGGTTGAATCAGAGGATCTCTGAACACAAGTATACCAGGGACAGTTAAGGAAAGCTGCATCCTAACCAGTTTTACCCCAGTCACTTTTCCACATTTGACTCCTAGAAAGCTAGTGGACAGGCTTATATATAAAAGGAAGAAGAATAAAAAAAGATTTCTCTCTCAGAGCAAAGAACTGCAACTGCTGAAATAGTTCATTAACAAAATGGTTAGGTCTCCCTGCTTGATCTCTAGCAGATTAATGGTCCCCAAAGATCCAAAGATGTCCAGTTCCTAATCCCCAGATACTATCAGTGTTACCTTATATGGCAAAAGGGACTTTGCAGATGTGATTAATTGTGATAAGAAAAGTATCGTGTATTATCCAGGTGGGCCCAATCTAATCACATCACATGTGTCTTCAAGAGCAGAAAACCTTTCCTGGCTGTAATCAGTGGGAGATGTGATTCTGGCAAATGATGAGAATGAACTTAACCTACTCATGGTTGCTGGATTTGAAGATGGAAAAAGAGGGCCAGAAGCCAAAGAATGTGTATGGCCTCTTTCTAGAAGGCAGAAAACGGAAGCAAATGGATTCTCCGCAGAAGGTATCATAACACTGCCAGTACTGTGATTTTAGTCTAGTGAGACCTGTGCTGAAATTTTTTACCACTATAATTATGCGATAATAAATTTGTGTTGTTTAAGCCACTAAGTTTGAGGCAATTTGTTTTGGCATCAATAGGAGACTAATACATCTCTTTTCCTAATCCATTACAATCCATCACCAGCCTTGCCCATGCCCAGACCCCAAATCTTGAAAGAAAGCTCTGGATCAGTAGGCATTTAAGGATAACTTTTGGCATGAAGGACAGAGAGCAAAATGAACAGAGGAAAACTACATTGAGGTAACTGAAACAAAGCAGAAAGCAGAATAAAACTTAAAGAAAAAAGAGCCATAATTACTGTACTCAGGTAGGAAACTATTTTGCAGCCATGTTGTAAAAACAGAATGTTTAAACAAAATGAAAGTTATCTTAAAAACCCTAAATGTTTAAGATTTCTTAAAAATTAATACTTGAAAACTAGAAGAAATATGTATGTGTGTATGTAAATGTATATTATATTTGTATATGATAAAGTTGAAGAAATCTCAGAATGCAGAAGAAAGTCCAAGAAATTGAATGTAGAGAATACAAGTAGAGGATTAATCCAGGAGCTCCATTTTTCTCCAATCTATTACCCTATTCAGTAAGAAAAGCTCCAGAAAGAAGGTAAGAGAAAATAAGAGGAGAAATTATTAAAGAAATATTAAATAAAAAATAACATTACTTTCTAGATTGAAAGGTCTTATTGAGAGCCCAGCATCATAATTAATGAAAAAAGACCACCCCATATCAAAACACACCATCAAGAAATTTACAAATAATCAATTATGAAAAGGTGATTTTGAGGACAACCATAGGAAAGAAAAAAAATACATACTCAAACATACAGGGTTAATCTTTTAAATAGCAAAAACCTGTAAGATATTGGAACACTGCTTTCAAAATTTGGAGGTAATATGTTTCCCATACTAGCATGCTATACCAAGTTAAACTTTTAACCATATGTGAAGCTAAAATTGAAAACAATTCACATATATGTATTTTTAAAAAGTTTTCCTATTCATCTTTTCTTAAGAAGAAACCATGTGGCCAGGCACGGTGGCTCATGCCTGTAATCCTAGCACTCTGGGAGGCGGAGGCGGGAGGATTGCTTGAGCTCAGGAGTTCCAGACCAGCCTGAACAAGAGTGAGACCCTGTCTCTACTAGAAATAGAAAAAAAAAAAAATTAACCAGTCAACTAAAAATAGAAACAAAAAATTAGCCAGGCGTGGTGGCTCGCAGTGGCTGTCACCTGTAGTCCCAGCTACTCGGGAGGCTGAGGCAGAAGGATGGCTTGAACCTAGAAGTTTGAGGTTGCTGTGAGCTAGGCTGACACCACGGCACTCACTCTAGCCCAGGCAACAAAGTAAGACTCTGTCTCAAAAAAAAAAAAAAAAAAGGAGACACCATGTGATATTCTCTATATAAAAAAAATAGTAATATGATATAGTGTAATAACAATATGGGAGGGTGAAAGTCATTCCAGGGCGACACCTGTGCAGCAGACCTAGAAAGCAACTTGTCCAGATAGGAGAAAGATGAAAAATTCTCTAGAAGGGATATAGCCAAGACAATAAGAAATCTTATGTATTATGCAATATTTTTAATGTATTGAATAGAGATTAAGACTTTTCTTGTAGAGTTTTGGGCTGAATACTGATAGTGACAAAATGAAGTAAATAAGAATGGCAATTATTGCCTCCAGGGTCAAGAGAAAATCGTTTGAAAAAACAAATATAATCATAGTACATTGCATGACTTAGCACTGAATAATATTATTATTGTGCTAATGCAAACACTAAATATAGCTTTAAATAAAATTGATATATAAGGAGGTTAGGAGGAGGGGAAGTGTGTAGGCATATAAGGATGCACGTACATATAAAGTGCATGTGTGCTTGCTGAGTAGTAGGAGGGCGTGGGTTCAAGAAATAAATATATAGCTATTATAGAAAGAAATT
>NW_012134969.1:889421-914848 GCF_000956105.1 Propithecus coquereli
TAGTTCATATCTCTACTTAATGTGCTTCATCATGTTTTATTGATCTGACAGATATGGAGCCTTAACTGGGCTTTTATATTATTTTAAAATCTTTACAAGCAGCATGATGAGGATTTTATTCATATTTTTAAATAAAGTGTCCCATTACTGTATCCTGTGATTTTTCTATACATACAACCTCCTAATTTGCATAAGTAAAGAGATTTGATGTTTCAAGCCTGTATTTCACTGAAAACAACATCCATAAGGTGCCTTTTTCTAAATGATTTGCTGACTGCAAGTCATTTGTCAATGTAAACTGTGAGAATGCCTGGGCAAAGAGGAGTTTAACAGTCACGGACATTCTACATTCTGCCACTGGATTGTTGTGTGTGCATCTTGGAGGTCACTGTGACTCAAGATCCAGGCTTCTTTAGAAAAGTCCATACCATACGCCACTACATTTAGATGAAAATTCTTTTTTTTTTTTTTATTTCACAATATTAAGGGGATACAACCCTTTCAGTTACATAATTTGCCTTTGTACAGTTTAAGTCGAAGTTATGAGTGTGTCCATCACCCAGATAGTGTACATTGATCCTTGTTAGATGTGAATTTCCCTATTCTCTCCTCTTCTCCCTGGCCTACTTGATTTGCATTAAGTTTTACTTCCATATATGTACGTAAGTGTCGATCCATTAGTTCTGATTTAGTATTGGGTACGTGTGGTATTTTTCTTTTTTTTTTTCCATCCTTGCAATACTTAGAAGAATAGTCTCCAGTTCCATCCAGGTTGTTACAAAAGGTATCATCTCACCAATTCTTTTATGGCTCAGTAGTACTCCATGACTTACATAAACTACATTGAATTAATCCACTTATGTATTGATGGGCACTGGGTTGTTTCCACATCTTTGTAATTGTGAATTGTGCTACTATAAACATTCCAGTGCAGGTGTCTTTTTTATGGGATGTCTTTTTTCCCTTTGGGTAAATATCTGGTAGTGGGATTGCTGCATCAAATGGTAGGTCTACTTTTAGTTCTTTAAGGCTTCTCCATACTACTTTCCATAGAGGTTGTACTGGTTTGCGGTCCCACCAACAGTATACAAGTATTCCTTTCTCTCCACATCCACGTCAGCATCTGTTGTTTTGGGACTTTTATAAAGCCATTCTCACTGAAGGTACGTGATATTTCATTGTGGTTTTGATTTGCATTTCCCTGATTAGGGACATTTATTATTTTTCATTTGTTTATTGGCCATTAGTGTATCATCTTTTGAAAAGCTTCTGTTCATGTATTTTTGCCACTTTTTAATGGGATTGTTTGATGTTTTCTTGCTGATTTGCTTCAGTTCTTTGTAGATTCCTGTTATTAGCTCTTTATTGGAAGTATAGCAGGCAAATACTTTTTCCCATTCTGTAGGTTGTCTATTTGCTCCTTTGATTGTTTCCTTGGCCATACAGAAGCTTTTTAATTTAATGATATCCCACTTATTTATTTTTTCTGTTGCTGTGATTGGGGTCTTCTTCATAAATTCTTTGCCTAGGCCATATCTATAAGAGTTTTCTAACCTCCCCTTTTAGAGTGGTGAGAGGTGCAAATCCTGTTTCAGTTTTCTACATGTGGCTATCCAATTTTCTCAGCACCATTTGTTGAATAGGGATTCTTTTCCTCAGTGTATGCTTTTATCTGCCATTTCAAAGTTCAGATGGCAATACGAGGCTATTATATCTAGGTTCTCTGTTCTGATCCTTTGGTCTATGTCTTTGTTCTTATGCCAGTACCGGGCTGCTTTCAATACTAAAGCCTTGTAGTATAGCTTAAAGTCTGGTAAAGTGGTGCCTCCTGATTCGTTCTTTTTGCTCAAGGTTTCTTTGGCCATTTGGGGTCTTTTCTGGTTCCACATGAAGCATAGAGTTCCACTGAAGAGGCATAGGCTGCCTGAATGTATAAAAAAATACAAGCCAGGTATCTGCTGTCTCCAGGAAATGAATCTAACCCATAAGGAATCATTCAGAGTCAAGGTGAAGGGATAGAAAACAATATTCCATGCAAGGAGAAACAAAAAGAAAGCTGGTGTAGCCATTCTCTTATCAGATAACCTGGACTTCAAATCAACAAAAGTAAAGAAAGACAAAGATGGTCCTTTTATAATGGTCAAGGGAAGACTTCAACAACAAGACATAACAATCTTAAATATTTATACACCTAACAGAGGTGTGCCCAGATTTATAAAGCAAACCCTACTTGATATAAACAAAATGATAAACAATAGCATCATAATAACTAGGGACTTCAACACCCCACCAACAGAATGGGATAGATCCTCCAAGGAGAAAATAAACAAAGAAACAATAGACTTAAATGAGACTTTAGAACAAATGTGCCTAACAGACATCTACAGAACATTCTACCCCCTAACTACTGAATATATGTTCTTCTCATCAGCCCACAGAACATTCTCTAAGACTGATCAAATCTTACGCCACAAAAAATGCCTCAACAAATTAAGAAAAATAGAAATTATAGCATGTATCTTCTCAGACCACAGCGGAATAAAATTAGAAATCAATTCCAAAAGAAGCACCCAACTCTACACAAAGTCATGGAAATTAAACAACCTGCTGCTGAACAGTCATTTAGTCAAGGAGGAAATTAAGATGGAAATCAAAAGATTCTTTGAACTAAATGACAAAGGGGATACAAGTTACCAAAAATCTGTGGAATTGTGGAAAAGCAGTTCTAGGAAGAAAATTCATAGCCTTATATTCCTACATCCAAAAGACAGAAAGATCACAAATTGACAGTCTAATGAGTCATCTCAAGGAATTGGAAAAGGAAGAGCAAAGCAATCTTAAACCCAGAAGAAGCAAAGAAATAACTAAGGTCAGAGAAGAACTAAATGAAATTGACTCCAAATAATTATACAGAATATTAATAAGACAAAAAGTTGGTTCTTTAAAAAGATAAACAAAATTGACAGGTCTCTCACTAGATTAACCAGAAACAGAAGAGAAGGGACCCTAATAAACTCAATCTGAAATGAAAAAGGAGATACTATGATACAACTGATACCACGGAAGTACAAAATATCATCTCTCAATCCTGTAAAAATCTCTGTGCAGATAATTATTTCCTTATCAAGCTAGTGGTAGTATTTAAACAAGTCCTGTCCTTGAACATTGATATATGATTGAAATGTATCTTCCTGGTTCATTGATATATGATTGAAATGTATCTTCCCGGTTCACAGATTACTTATTTCTAAATGTGAATATCTACTTCACAAAATTTAGAAGGAGTCTTAGTAATATGAGTCTTAAATAAGTTATTCTGTGTATTTCTACAATGAATTTCCACTTTAAAAGGTATAGATCCCCCTTTTCCCAGGGCTGGAGTGATCTCCTGGGTATTTTTCAATTCTGGTATATATGCTGCCAAAGTCAGCAAAAATTTTCATTTGTTTAAAAAGCAACAACACAGCAACTAAAACAACAACAAACAGTCATCCAGAAGAGTCACCTTTCATAGCTCTATTTTATATATCAAACATGTAAACATTCTCAGACAATGACAAAACCATTTGATTCCATATAGAATTTTATAGTTCATTCAATTATGAATTATATTATATTTATAGAAACCAGTATTTAAGAGGTTGATGTGTGCACTCCACAAAGGTCAACTCTCTTCTTCAAGGTATCAGAGGCAGGATTTGAATTCATGTCAGGATACATCAAAGCCTTTAGAGGGGTTTATGCCTTAAATAGTATTGAGAATGCTACTGGATTCAGCAAGAGATCTTTCTGGATGTCAGCCGGGCCACAATTTTTCCTTCTCCTGGAGAGAAATAGGAGTGATAAACTGTCTCTCCTGAGAATGTTCCAGCCCAAGAGATATTTGATCTATGTTGTTTAAGAGAAAAAAGTAATGGAAATATTTTCTTCTACTCAATATTATTCTCCAACTAAAATTTTGTTTGCCTGCTACTTTTACGTTTATTTTGAAGACTAAAAAAGTCATTCTTTTCAATGTTTCAAAAAAAGGAAAATGTAGTAATTGGATGTCATCACCATCAAATATCTCTGTCTCCAAGATTACAAAGGCGGACAGGAAAATGCCCGTTTTCAAACAGTTACCACATAGTGACCATTAAGCTTGACTTTGGCAAACCTCTTTGCTAACCCCTTGAGTTTTGGAAGAATTCCAAAAAAGGCACTTGAAAAAAACCTTTCAAATTATTTATATTTATTAGTGTTCTGAAATTTAATCTCAACACTTTGGAAAACTAAGCAATTAATTAATAGGGAGATTTATAAAAAGGAAGGAGCCCTCCCTAATTTTGGCAAGGTCTCAAAACAGCATAGCCTAGTGTGTTAAGAATTACAGCAGGGGTCTAAGAAAATTAAGTTCATTTAAACCATTACAAGTTATTATAGCATAAGTAATGTGGCCAAGTGTAGGCTTCCCATTAAGCTGACACGTAGGGCTGTGCCAATTGTGCCCTGAACTAAGATGCCTGGCTGAGGGCCTGCAGGTGGGGGCAGAAATCTCTCCCTCACTAAGCTCAGTCTGCTTTGGACTCTAAAACAGATTGCATCCTCTGGGAGGATAGATGCCTTTTTCTACTTGATCTACCAGTTAGGATGCCTTTTGGCAATGCATGTAAAGACTTTGTATATGCTGGCAGTAAGTCCTACTTTAAATTTAGAGGAGTATGACAATAAATAAGAATCAGAAATGGAGGAGGAATAGCCAATCAGGCTGCAAAGATATCTATAGAATTTGGCTCTGGCTTACTTTGGGAGAACATAACTCCCATAAAAATTAGCAGTGGCAGTGGTTGGAAGTGTGAGTCTTGGGAAAGAGTGGCTAGGGTGGGAGTTTGTTTGCAGTTATGCCATACAGAAAGGGCTAATGGCAAAGTTAGGCAACCTGTGTGCAAGTGGAAATGTGGCCCTTCCCCACCCCAGCTCTGTGCTGGTTCCACTGCCCTCTGGATTGGCCACTCTTAATGCCTGAGTAAATAACCAATACTCCATTCTTCTATACTTCCTTTAAATCACAATGCCTGTGACTTGCAATTACCAGGCTGTTTTATAGTTAAAATAAATTTTCAATTTATTCAATTATGCATAATACATGCATATACTCGTGAACGTTCATTACACAAACACACATCATATATGTGTACACATGTATATGTTTATATGCATAAATGTTCATGTGTGTGTGCATATATGTATGCATGTGTTAAAGATAGATAGATGGATGGATGTGTGCATGTGTGTGTGTATGTGTTTAGGCTTCTTTTGGTCCAAGCAGCAAAACTAATGTTAGAGGAAATCATGCTATAGTGGTGTTCTTTTGGTATGTCAGTCGCATATAAGAGTTGTCCTTGGATCTAAAATTTACAAAATTTTAATTTAAGGCCAAAAACTGTAGAGCAAAATTCCAATATGTGGATGTGGATGTGTGTGTGTGTGTGTGTGTGTGTGTGTGTGTGTCTGTGTGTCTGTGTGTATATATATACACACACACACATATATAAGACCAAAATGTTTCCATCATAAGATATTTATGAAGGGACAGATAATTTCCTCAGCAATGGAGAGGAAATTTATTGTCTAAAAAAAAGATGCATCCTAATGAAGATTCTACCTTAATCTTCTGTGGGAATTAACTACAGGCAATTACAATTACAGTAGACAAATAAAAGCAAATACTTGAGCTAACACCTTAGATTGGTAGCCATGTCTGTGCAAAGCCCCAAATTGGAGTCGCTTCTAATCTACCAAGGCTAATCCTATAGTAGATGAAATATTAAAAGAACAAGAAATCCAACATATGTAAGATATCAGGCTGAAATGTGATTCAATTTTATCAAAAGACGTTGTTCATTTCTTCTAATTGCGATTCTCTGAGTGTAGTTTATACATGATTTTGTGAAATGTCTACTGTAATATAAACTAGTTTGTTAATATAAAATGTAATATATAAAGCAAAACTAGTTTATTTTATTCGGCAGGAAATTATATATTTACATTTTAACCTGAGGAAGAAATGATTTCAAATATCCTAGTAACACAAATTTGTTCTATAAAAAATAAAGTGATTTGTTTAACATATTTAGAAAACTTTCTGGATGAACCAAACACATGTCTAAATATAGAAAATCAACCCAATCATGCATAAGTGAAATCTGCTACAATCATTCATGAATGTTAAATGTCAACCGTGATGTATATTTATACAGAAAAGGAAGAAAAGGTGGATCAGTGGCATTATGGATCAAAGTTTTCAAAGTGACATTGATGTGTTTTGACAGAAGGGAGAATAGTAAAATATTTTAAGAAAGATTAAAAAATGAAAAAAAAGGGGGAATTTGCGCCACATTCTATGGGCGACAGCCTGAAGGTCAATACAGTTATTTATTCATGAGTAAGAATTATTTGTCAATTATGTAGAGCATTGCTTTCCAACCAGGGTGCCAAGGGACCCATGGGTGGCCCTGGAGGGAGAGTACTGTTTCCAAAAAGCCACCAGTAGGTTGTTTTAGCTAATCATGTAAAACAGAAATGACTAATTTTTGACAATCCAGTGGACACAATTTCTATTCACAGCTATCCCTTGGGTTGAATCTAATTTGAAGGTGGATGCAATTTCACCCTTTTTAATTAATCAAGAACATTAATAAATTTATAAAATGGAAGAATATAAATAAATTCTGTAGCCAAAGATGATTTAAAGTTTTAGGAGTAAAGTATAATTATGACACTCATGACCCTCCAGAGTTCCATGGATAGCTTTTGGATGATAAAGACAATATCCATAACAATATTTAACTGAGCCAAGAACACCACAGTATCAGAAAGAGAAGCTAAATATATCAAATACACATGACTTTTTGTGCCCAGTGCTAGATAGAATTTGGACAAAGAAGAGTTAGTGAATCTAAGTAAGTTATACTTACTTAGTAAGCTTACCTTAGGTACCTAAGAATATTAAAAGTTTTATTCATAAAAAATATTGACTGCTTACTTTAAGCCAGATGCTATTCAAAGAACTATTTCTAAAATTAATCCATCCTCAAAAAAATCTTCTTGTTTTAATCTATGGTATAGTGTAAGTACTATATTTACATATTTTATAAATGAAAAAATTCAAATTTAGTGAGTTCCAATTACTTGCCATAAATTTCTCAGTGAGTAAGTAACAGACATGGTATTTAAACCCTGACTTGACTTAAACCAAAGCCCATGATCTTACATACTATAATATAGTACAGAAATAGTGCTAGTACAACTTTTAAAAGCATAATTGAGAAAAAGGACTGCAGATTGAGAATGGGGAAACTTGTGTACGTCTATTCAAAAAGCAAATGTCTACACTATGAAACATGATAACTAAATTTAGAGTTAATCAATTAAAAATAATTAGATAAATAGTTTGCCTAAAAACTTAAGATCATTAAAATATTTTTGGTTTAAGAAGGAACTTAGTTATTTCGGGAAAATTTAAAGTGACAAATATAACGATAGAAAATCGGATTTTAACAATATAAAATGTGGCTGGACATTTTAGTTTATTTCCATTCACTTATTTTGGTTAGGAGACTTTGTGTCAGTATTGGCTTATGTTTGTTATTAGTGTCAATCTGAATAACTTTAGATCTCCGGACAGCAGTACAGCTCAAGTATCCTGTAGTACTCAATAATAAAGTCATCCCATGTTGCAAAATTCCCATATAGATGCCTATGCATATGTCCAAGCATATGACAGTAGTTCACTTGTCATCACATCAGATAACCTTTCCAATTCTAAAAGCAGCTATTATTACTCCCTAGCTTGCATCTTTATGTATCTCTCACTGTTAAGATGACACCAAAGGCCTATAAATAATTTCTAAATGATTCAAATAAGTCTATCAACTCATCCAGCTTCCAGTGTACTCTAAAAATAACCCCTTTGAGTCACATATCAGAGCCATCAAGGAAAATGCAAACTCATTTTCCATGGTTATACAACTTACTGCGAGTATGTTGGTGTGGGAGGCAGGCAGGCTGAGAACATGAATTGCTTAAAATCATTCCCACCAAGGTGGTGTCAGAAGCAAAAGTGTCTTGTTGCTAAGAAGTGACAATAGACTCTCCTATCTGGTTATGAGAATGTAGCAGTAACTAAATGAAACAAGTCAGTTCTCCAAATGCTTTTCTTTTTTGTTAAACATACATTATGACAGATTTAGATACTGATGAGATCCCTAAGCTGTAAAACCATCAAGTATGCTATCAGTTTTCACGGACCTCCTAGAAGCTTTATAGTCTTTTATTACACAGGCAAAAGAAAGTGTTTCATTATATCCATTCTTTGGACCAGTCAGGGTAAGCGACTATTGCTCTGACAAGGAACTCTGAAAGTGTAGCTGCTTAAATTTCACAGAGCCTGCTGTATGATCCATCACAATCAAAGCAGAGATTATCCAGCAACTATTTTACTTAAGGCAAGTACTGTTTCTCTGTTTGCCTAACATGTTCTAGTTCCTGTGATAATCCATGAAATGTATATCTCAATGGAATACTGGAATTAAAAACAAAACCCCATATTCCTAATAGTAAAATACTCCAGGACAAAAACCATTGGGAAAAGGCATCCGTTTTTAAATGTAATATTTCTTATTTGCACCCATGACACAGAGATAAAAACTACTTTTTAATTTCGAGATCCTGTCCTTGAAATGTTCTAGTAATTTCTTCTTCTGCATGTACTTACTCTTAAGAACCTTTTATGATCAGCATCTATAGATACCACCAAGTGACATATATGTCACTCATTGAAAATATGGTATAGATTCTTTTGGGAAAACTCAATTCCCAGGTTTACGATACCCAAAAACATGTAGATGGCTAGAAGAGAATGGACTTTATTACATAATGGGAATATCTATAACTATACGGATTCTGAAGGACGTGCATGGTGGAGGACCACCATGTTGATTTACTAGTAATAAACTATTTCTGTTAGTAATAAACAGTTCTAGCGAAATCACAAAATTAATGAGATATGACACTATTCATCGTAAACAGCAAGCATCTTATCTGTAAATAAGTTATTTTCGTCCTGTTTGCCTGTATTTATCAGTCAGTGAGAAGGCAATAAAGCAGGGCAAGGAAGCAGATGTCATTGTCGTAGGCTGTAACTGGGAATAAACAAGGAGATATGAGCAGGAAAGTTCAAATTTAGGTACCAAGAAGGAAAAAAAAGAATCTGAAATTGTAATCATATGGATAAATTTTTAAAAGTGATGTGACAATTTAAATACCTTTGCACATATGCAGTGATAAAATGACCTCGACCCCTAAAGATGGCTCTATGTGAGGGGGATGATTTTCTCAATCCACTGGAGCCTGTTTCCAAGGAAAGGATCATATGCTAATTGACTGGGGTTCACAATATAAGCACTCTGTAATGGATTCTTTGTGTCACCCATAATATGCTCATCTGCACATATTACATGTCAATTATTGTTAACTTCTCCTTCATCTCCTGGGAGAATTTCTTGTTTCCTTATACACCCCACACTGATTCCCTTGTCCACATTTTATGACTCAACATGGTTGCACCATGGATTTTAGCATCTTCTATGGTTGGAATGTGTCTCCCAAAATTCATATGTTGGAAACTTAATCCCTAATGAAACAGCATCGGAAGGTGGGCCTAATGGGAGATGTTTAGATCATGAGGGCTCCACTCTCATGAATGGATTAATACTGCTATAAAAAAGTTTTGTGTTAGTGGGTTCCCTCTCTTCTGCTCTTCTGTCCCGTGAGGACATGAAGTTCATCCCTCTCTTGCCCTTCTGCCTTCCACCATGTGGGGATACCACAAGAAGCCCCTCACAAGATGTTGCCACCTTGATCTTGGACTTTCTATCTGTTAGAATTTTGACGGAATAAATTTCTGTTCTTTATGATTATCTAGTCTGTGCTATTCTGTTATAGCAGCACAAAATTAAGACAACATCTAATTATATATTACAACACATTCTATTATACCTTGTCTTTGTCATTTCTGTCTCCGGATAGATTATGCAGCATCTCAGTGGTAATGACTAACACAGTGCTGGGAACATAGTAGATGTTCAGCAAATAGTTGCTCAAAAAAATCAACTGATACTATATATTCTTTTAGAATTTTAATGTCTTCATGTTATTTATTTTATATAAGAATAATCTTTCTAATAAACTCTTGTTTCCTTTCCAATCTTTAATTCTGAGGAGAAACCTACCATTACTCTCAAGGGACAAATCCTTCTGGTTTGTTAGATTTGAGGAGATCTCATTGTCTATTAATCTTCCCCAAAGAAAAGGCTATGTTCTACCAGACCATAAGAACAGGTGCTGTCTTTCTTTTGGGTCATGAACACCACCCCTCCACCACCAACTATTTTGGATTAGTGCAGTGACACTAGTATAGATGTTGTTTGTTTGTTTGTTAGAATTCTTGTAAGTATTATAAAGCAGTGCAGCACTGCAGATCTAAGAGTTTAAAATTGCACTAATTCATCACCTGAAACATCCCAAACCAAGGCAGAGTGTAAAAAAAAAATAATAGAAAAGGTAAGGCTTTACTCTTTTAGACTTTAGAAGATTTCTCACACAGATCCTCCCTTGAAGCTCTAAGTCTCTATTTTCCTAATGCTTATTTGAATTCTCCATGGTTTCTTCTATCTTTCTAGTTTTTGTTTTAGACTCCTTGAAAACTTGTCTTTAATCCCTCCTTTTGTACCTTCTCCATAGGAGTTCACATGTTAGTGGAGACCCAGTCCTATCTATTTTTTCATATTGTATAAATACATCAGGTGCCAGCTGGATGTTGAAGGCATTTACCTCTTCTTACTGGCTTTCTATGTATAGGCTTCCAAAAAGGAAGAATGATTTTTGGTTTTACTATACGTAGAAAACACTGGGATATTTTGGCTGAAGTTTAATCTCTTTTCACTAAAAATGAAGTCCTCAATAAAAACTGCAGAGTCTAAGAGCAAAGAACAACTTTTTAAACCTTACTGATTTCTAATTTTTCTAAATGGGAAGTCACTCATCTAGGCACCCACATATATACCGTTTTGCATTTTTGACTAATTATTTCCTATCAGTCATTCTGCTTTGAAAGCATGACTATTTATTTATTTTTTACTTATTTTTATTTTTCTTATTTTGTTTCAGTCCATGTGTCTAACATAATATTGAAAGCTCAATACTAAATATGTTCAAAACATGTTTAATACTTTTAAGGAATCTATGCCAATTTAATCACTTCTTGTCTTCACCTTTCCTCACTACCTTAAAAACAAAAATTTATATTTGTATGTGTGTGTGTGTGTGTGTGTATAGCCATGTATGTATGTATAGCCATGAGTGACCTATTAAAATATATTAGAAAAGTGCTGTTCAAAGTTTAGACAATGGACCTTTATCCAGTGTTCCGGCACCATTTGTTGAAGAGACTATATTTGCTCCATTGTATTGCCTTTGTCCCTTTGTAAATATCTATAGACTATATTTAAGTGTTTTATTTCCATGCTCCTTATTGTGTTCCATTGATTGATTTGTCTATTCTATTGTCAATGTGACACTGCCTTGATTACTATAGCTATATAGTAAGACTCTAAGCCGGGTAGTGTCAGTCTGCTCACAGACTTTGTTCTTCTTCTTTCATATTATGTTTGCTATTCTGGGTCTTTGCCTCTTTGTGTAAACTTTAGAACCAGTTTGTCAATATGCATGAAATAATTTGCTGAAATTTTAATTGGGATTGCATTGAATCTACAGATAAAATTGGGAAGAACTGACATCTTGACCATATTGAGTCTTACCATTCATGAACATGTAATATTTCTCTATTTAGTTTTTTGATTTATTTCATCAAAGTTTTGTAGTTTTCCTCAGATGAATCTAGTACATATACTCTTAGATTTATGCACAAATAATTCATGATTTAATTGCTAATGTAAATGGCATTGTGTTTTTAATTTTAAATTCTACTTTTTCATTGCAGTATATAGAAAAGCAATTGATTTTGTATATTAACCCTGTATCCTGCAACTTTGCTATAATTTTGTATTAGTTTTAAGAATTCCTTTTGTTAATTTTTTCAGAAATTTTACTTGTATGTTCATGAAATGTGCAAAACAAAGACAGCTTAATTTCTTTCTTTCCAATGTGTATACCTTTTGTTTTCTTTTCTTACCTTATTGCATCAGCTAGGACTGTGAGTGCAATGGTGAAAAGTGGTGGTTAGAGTGAACATTCTTACCTTGTTCCTTATCTTAGTGGGAGCCCATCAAGTTTTTCACCATTAAGTATGAAATTAGATTTTCTTGTAGATATAATTTATCAAGTTGAGGAAGTTCATCTCCATTCCTAGTTTACTGAGAGCTTTTAATGGGACTGGGTGTTGAATTTGGGAAATGCTTTTTCTGCAACTATGATGTGATTATGTGATTTTTCTTTTTTGACTTATTGATGTGATGGATTTAATAGTTTTGAATGTTGAATTGGCCTTGCATACTTGGGATAAATCCCCCCTGGGTTTTGTTTGTAATTATTTTTACACACTGTTTGATTCAATTTGTTGATATTTTGTTGAGGACTTTTGCATCTGAGTTCATGAGTGATACTGGTCTGTGTTTTTGTGTTCCTTTCTTTTAATGTGTTTGACGGATTTTGGTATTAGAGTAATTTTGGCTTCATGTAATAAGTTAGGAAATATTCCCTCTGCTGCTATCCTCTAAAAGATGTTGTAAATAATTGATAGAATTTTTTCCTTAGTGTTTGGTAGACTATAACAGTGAACCCAGCTGGGTCTGGTGCTTTCTGTTTTGTAAGGTTATTAATTATTGATTCAATTTCTTTATTAGATATAAGGCTGCTATGGTTCGAATGTATACACCAAAAAACATGTTTTGGAAAATTAATTCCCAATGCAACAATATTGGGAAGTGAGACCTAAAGAGAGGTGTTTAGGTGATGAGGGTTCCACCCCTATGAATGCATTAGCGACAATTATAAAAGGGCTTCAGGCTGTGAGTGCAATATCTCGCTATCTCTTGTGCACTCTCTTGCAATGTTTTGACTTCTGCCATGTTGTGATCCAAGAAGCAGGCCCTCTCCAGATGTGGGCCCCTTGACTTTAAACTTTCTAGTCTCTACAACCATGAGCCAATATATTTCTGTTTATTATAAATTACCTAGTCAGGCAATCTGGTATAGCAACACAACATGAAATATGACAAGACCTATAGGCAAAAATAGATTGCCTATTTTTCCTAGAGTGATCTTTGTCAGATTGTATCTTTTAAAAAATCTGCCCATTTCATCTATTATTAGGTTATCAAATGTTGGAGCAGATTTTTTCATGCTATTACTTCATTATTTTGTAATGTTCATGGAATTTGTATTGATATTCCCACTTGCATTTCTGATATTAGTAATTTGTATTCATTCTCTCTTTTTCTCAGTTAGCCTGACTAGAGGCTTATCAATTTTGTTGATCTTCTCCAAGAAATGTACAATTTCCTTAAGTAATAAGTTTGACAGTTGATATCTCTGACATTTCGTTTTGACACTTCTTGTTTTATTTTTATTGTGAAGGTACATCCTTAGTCTTTCAAATGCATGATTTCGCTTTTGATTAGCTTTTAAAAACTTTTGTAGAGCAATTTTTGTGAAACTATAGATAAGCCAAAAAGTTGTGTTATTTTTGAATATGAATTCCATCACGGAACAAATGGAGCACAGACAAAACAAAATATCAACAACGTGTTTGGGAAGGATGTGGCTAGTGAAAGCACAATAATGTAGATGGATTGAGAAGTTCCATTCTGGTCATTTTAATCTTGAAAATGAGCCACATGGATGACCTGAGACCAAGGTGGATAATGATGAGCTGAAAGCTGTAGTGGGAATGAATCCATCTCAACCTACACATGAATTAGCAGCAAGGTTTGACTTTACTATCACAACAATATTGGACCATTTGTCACAAATCAACAAGGTAAAGAAGCTGCATAGGTGGGTACCGCATGAATTACATGAGCATCAGAAGAGAAATCATTTCAAAGCTTGCCTTTCTTTGCTGTCACAACATAAAGGCGAGCCATTTCTACAATGTATTGTTACACGTGATAAAAAATGGATTCTTTTTGACAATCGTAAGCATTCAGCACAATGGTTGGATAAAGATGAAGTGCCAAAACACAGTCCAAAACCAAATATTAAAAAAAAGCTAATGGTATCTGTTTGCTGGTCCAGAGCTGGTATTATCCACTACAGCTTCATGAAACCTGGTCAATCAATTACAGCGGATGTCTGTTGCAACCAATTGGATGAAATGATGGGGATGCTTGTGATTAAGCAGCCAAGATTGGTCATAGAGACAGGCCAATCCTCTTGCAAGACCACACTTGATCGCGTATTGCACAAACAACACTGCTTAAACTACAGAAGATGGATGTGGAACCTCTCTGTGATCTACTGTATTCACCAGTCCTTCCACCAAATGACTACCATTTCTTCCAGGCTTTGGACCACTTCTAACAAGGAAAAATATTCAATTCTCAACAAACTCTGGAAAAATGCCTTTCATGATTTCATCAACACTAGTTCTCTAGGCTTCTTCCCTTCTGCCCTAAACAAACTACCATTAAGATGGCAAAACTGTGTTGATAGTTTAGTCACATACTTTGATTGTATTGCTTCTTCTTTGACATATAATAAACTAAACTTTTGATTCAAAATCAGATATTTCATACTCAGTGACCTATTATCTTCTTCTCTTCATTTGAATTTAAATTGTTCTTATTTTAGTTTCTTCAAGTAAAAACGTAGATTCTTTATTTTACAATTTTCTTCTTTTCTAATATATGCATTTAGTGCTATAAATTTCCCTCGAAGCACTGCTTCTGCTGCATCCATAATTTTTGGTAAGTTTTATTTTTATTTGCATTTAGTTCAAAATATTTTGTAATTCGTTTATTTAATTTTTTCTTAGACCAACTCACAACATGCACATTTTGTAATTTATTTTGACATTTCTTCTTAACCTATGTGTTATTTAAAGGTGTGTTGCTTAATACCGAGGAATTTGAGAATTTTCCAGATATCTTTGTGTTATTTATTTTTAGTTTATTTCTGTTTGTTCTGAGAGCAAAATTTCTGTAAAATGTCTATTTTAATAAATTTGTTATGGTGTTTTTTCATATGATCTATCTTGGTAAGTGTTACATATGAAGCTAAGAAGAATGTGTATTCTGCTGTTATTGGATGAAGTAGTCTATAGATATCCCTTATATCCAGTGATTGATGGTGTTGTTGCATTCAACTATGTCCTAAATAATATTCTATCTGCTTGATTTGTCCATTTCTGATAAAGGATATTAAATTTCCAAATATAATAGTGGATTCATCTATTTCTCTTTGCAGTTCTATCATTTTTAGCTTCATATATTTTAACACTCTTTTATTAGGCACATGCATATTTAGGCTTATTATGTCTTCTTGGAGAATTGACCCCTTAATCATTATATAATGTTGTTTTTTATCCCCAAGAAATTTACTTGCTCTTAAGTCTGCTCTATCCAAAATTAATATAGCTGAAAGTAATATAGCTACTTCCTCTTTCTTTTGATTAGTATTAGCATGGTATCTCTTTCTGTTTACTTTTAATCTATTAATATATGTCTTTATATTTAAAGTGGTTTCTTGTTAGCAATATATAGTTGGGTCTTGTTTTGTGACCCTCTCTGAAAATCTCTATTAATTTTGCATTTAGATCATTAATATTCAAAGTGATTATTGATATACAGTTGACCCTTAAACATATGGGTTTGAACTGCCTGGTTCCACTTACACATGGATTTTTTTCTAAATAAATATATTAGATAACTTTTTGGAGATTTAAGACAATTTGAAAAATTCAACCACGATGGGTAACCTAGAAATATTGAGAAAATTATGAAAAAGTTAGAAATGTCATGAATCCATAAAATATTTGTAGGTATGAACCTATTTTTATCTTGTGCTACCATAAAATATACAAAAATCTATAATAAAAAGTTAAAATTTTTCAAAACTTATGCAGACAAACAGACTGTACATGGTGCCATTCTCAATTCAGAGAAAAGTATATAAATGTAAAGATGCAGTATTAAATTTTAACTGTATAAAATTAACTATAGTACATACAGTAGTACTGATAATTTAGTGGTCATTTCTTGTTGCTATTATGATGAACTCAAGTGTTGCAAGTATCCACTTAAAATGTCCTGTGATGTTAATTATCTCCCTGTGAGCAGTTTGCCTCTACAGTAAATTGTGTATCACAGTAAAAAGAGATCTCTCATAGTTCTTTTGTATTTTTCATGTCTTTAGTGAAATACTGTAAACCTTGAATCCACCATGGCACCCACATGAAGCACCATTAGTGATACTGGAAGTGCTCCCAAGAAACAGAGAAAGGACATGACATTACAAAAATAGTTGAATCGCTTGATATATACCACAGATTGAGGCCTGCAGAAGCAGTTGCCCATAATTTCAAGATAAATAAACCCAGCATAAGGATGATTGTAACAAAAGAAAAGAAAATTCATGAAGCTATTGCTGCAGCTACTCTACCACGTACAAAAATCTTACAAGTTTTGCAAAATAACTTTTTGTCTTTTATTGAAAATGCAGTGTTTATGTGGGTACAGAACTGCTATAAGAAAGGCATATCTATATACCCACATAATTTGAGAAAAAGTGAACTCAATATCTGGCATCTTAAAGCAAAAGAAAGGTAAAGTATCAAAAGCTGGAGAATTTAATGCCAGCAAAGGATGGCTTGATAATTTTAGAAATAGGTTTGGATTTATAAAAGTCAAGATAACAAAGAAGCAGCTTTTGGATCCATAAAATATATGTAGATATTAACATAGTTTATCATGTACTACCATAAAATATACAAGAGGTAGCAGATGAGTTCTCAAACACTATTAAAAAAATCACTAAGGAGAAAGGATATCTGCCTGTATAGGTTTTTAATGCAAATGAAAGTCCCATATTCTGGAAAACAAAATGCCACAAAGGACATTGATTAGTAAGGAAGAGAAGCAAGCATGAGGATTTAAGGCAGAAAGGGATAGGCTAACTCTACTGTTGTGTACAAATGATTAGGACTGCCCTTATCTATAAAGCTGCTAACTCTTGATCCTTGAAGAGAAAAGATAAGCATCAGCTGCCAGTCTTTTGGTTGTAAAACAAGACTTAACCAGTGAAAAACTTTCTCTGGGTTGATTCCACTAATGCTTAGTTCCTGAAGTCAGGAAGTACCTTGCCAGTAAGGGAATGCCTTTTAAATTTCTTTTGACATAGGGTAGTGCCGCTAGCCACCAAGAACTCCATGAGTTCAATATCCAAGGTTTCAAAGTAGTCTTCTTGTCCCCAAACAAAAAGTCTAATTCAGTCTCTAGCTCAGGAGCCATAAGGACCTTTAAGTCTCGTTACACATGATACTCTATGGAAAAAATTGCCAATACTATGGAAGAGAACCCCAATAGAGAAAACAACATGAAAGTCTGGAAAGATTATACCACTGAAGATACCATTGTTGTTAAAGAAAAAGCCATGAACTCCATCAAACAAATTCCAAAGCAATAAATTTCTGCTAGAGAAAACTGTATCCAGATGTCGTTGATGACTTCACAGGAATTTATAACAGAGACAATTAAGAAAATCATGAAAGCGATTGTAGATATGGCAAAAAAGGTGGGGCAAGGGGTGAAGTGTTTCAAGATATGGATCTTGGAGAAATTCAAGTACTGATAGATACCACACCAGAGGAATTAACAGAAGATGACTTGATGGAGATGAGTTCTTCTGAATCAGTGCCAAATAATGAGGAAGAAGACACAGCAGAAGCAGTGCCAGAAGACAAGATGCCATTAGACAATATGGCAGAAGGGTTTTGATCATTCAAGACTATTTTTGACTTCTTTTGCAACATGGACCCTTCTACAATATGGGCACTGAAATTAAAGCCAACAGTGTAAAGAGGATTGATATTCTATAGAAACATTTTTAGCGAACTTAAAAAGCAAAACTGTCACACAGAAATTATGATGTACTTTTGTAAAGTTATGTCCAGATTATGTCTCCCTCTCCTGCCTTCCTTTCCACCTCCTCCACATCTTTCACCTTTGCCACCCCTGTGACAATAAGATCATTCCTTCCTCTTGCTTCTTCTCCTCATCCTACTCAACATGAAAAATAATGAGAATGAAGACTTTTATTGTGATCCACTTCCACTTAATTACTAGTAAATATATTATCTCTTCCTTGATTTTTTATCTTTATTTATTTATTTATTTAGAGACAGAGTCTCACTCTGTTGCCCAGGCTAGAGTGCCATGGCATCATCCTAGCTCACAGCAACCTCAAACTCCCGGGCTCAAACGATCCTCCTGCCTCAGCCTCCCGAGTAACTGGGACTACAGGCATGTGTCACCACACCAGGCTAATTTTTCTATTTTTAATAGAGATGGGGTCTCAGTCTTGCTCAGGCTGGTCTTCCTTGATTTTTTAAATAACATTTATTTTCCCTAGCTTACTTTATTGTAAGTAGGTAATATATAATACATATAACTTACAAAATATGTGTTTATCAACTGTGTATGTTATTGGTAAGGCTTAGAGTCAACAGTAGGCTATTAGTAGTTAAGTTTTGGGGAAGTCAGAAGTTATATGAAGATTTTTTACTTCATGGGAGGTCAGAGTTCCTAACTCTCACTTTGTCAGGGATTAACTGTATTTGGATTAATAGCTACCGTATTTGTAACTTTTATTTTTTTTTAGTTTTTTGCCCTTGTTCTTTGTTTCCTTTTACTTTTTTTTGGTCTTACACTCTTTCTGACTTTTGTGATTTTATATTATTTTTTCCCTTTATTTGTGTAGAACTGAGTTTTTAACTTGTACCATTTGCCTTCTTTTTAAATAACTTATTTTACTATTTCATGCAAGGTAGGACTACAGGCAACAAATTCTCTCAATTATTTGTGAAAAAAATCTTTATTTCTCCTTCACTATGGAAGGATAATTTTACAGGGTACAGAATTCTAAGTTGGTGGGTTTTATTTATTTTTTTTTTCTCCAGCACTTAAATATTTCACTCCTTTCACTTCCTGCTTGCATGGTTTCTGGAGACAAGTCAGAGTAATTCTTGTCCATGCTTCTCCATAGGTAAGCTGTCCTCCATCTCATGCCCCAGCCTCTTCCAAGATTTTTTCTTCATCTTTGATTTTCTGAAGTTTGAAAATAGTCTATTTCGCTGTAGGGTGTTAGGCATTTATCCTCCTTGATGTTTTCTAAGCTTTCTGTTATGTGTGGTTTTCTATCTGACCTTAATTTGGTGAAAAACTCAGTTATTATAATGTTCAAATATTTTTTCTGTTTCTTTCCTTCTTTTCCTGGTATTCCCTTTTTAAAACCTTTATTATTTCAGAATATTATGTAGGTACAAATGTTTTATGTTTTGGTTGCATAAATTACTTTTGTACAGTTTTAGCCAAAGTTATAAGTATGCCCATCCCCCAGATAGTGTGCATTGTATACATTAGGTGTGAATTTACCCATCCCCTCCTCCCCTCACCTACTTGATTTCCAATGAATGTTATTTCCATATGTGTATGTTGTTCGATTAGTTCCAATTTAATGGTGAGTACACGTGGTGTTTGTTTTTCCATTTTTGCTATACTTTGCTTGGAAGAATGATGCCCAGTTCCATCCAGGTGAATACAAGAGGTATTAGTTCACCATTTTGTTTTTATGGCTGAATAGTATTCCATGGTATACATATACCACATTTTACTAATCTACTCATGTATTGACAGGCACTTGGGTTGTTTCCACATCTTTGCAATTATAAATTGTTCTGCTATAAACATTCGAGTTCTGGGGTCTTTTTTATAGAATGTCTCTTTTTTCCTTTGGGTAAATATCCAATATTGGGATTGCTGGATCAAATGGTAGTTCTACTTTCAGTTCAGTTTTGAGGATCTCCGTACCACTTTCCATAGAGGTTGTACTAGTTTGCAGTCCCACCAGTAGTGTATGAGTATTCCTATCTCTGCCTATCCATACCAGCATTTGTTGTTTTGGGACTTTTTTGATATAAGCCATTCTCACTGGAGTTAAGTTGATTTCTCATTATGGTTTATATTTGCATTTCCCTGATGATTAGAGACGTTGAGCATTTTTTCATATGTTTTTTTGGCCATTAGTCTATCTTCTTTTGAAAAGTTTCTGTTCGTGTCTTTTGCCCACTTTTTGATGGGTTGTTTGATTTTTTTCTTGCTGATTTGCTTCTGTTCTTTATAGATTCTAGTTATCAGCCCTTTATTGGATGTGTAGCATGCAAATATTTTCTCCAATGCTGTAGATTGTCTATTCTCTCTAATGATTGTTTCCTTGGCTGTGCAGAAGCTTTTTAATTTGATCAGGTCCCATTTATTTATTTTTGTTTTTTCTGTGATTGCTTTTGGGGTCGTCTCAATAAATTCTTTGCCTAGGCTGATGTCTATAAGAGTTTTTCCAACCTCTTCTTCTAGAATTATTATAGTTTCATGCCTTAAGTTTAAGTCTGTCATCCATTTTGAGTTGATTTTTGTGAGTTTTGGGAGGTGCAGATCCTGTTTCAGTCTTCTACATGTGGCTCTGCAATTTTCCCAGCACCATTTATTGAATAGGGTTTTTTTTTTTCCCCAGCACATGTTTTTTGTGTACTGTGTCAAAGATCAGATGGCAATATGGAGACAGTTTTACATCTAGGTTCTTTGTTCTGATACGTTGGTTTATGTCTCTCTTTTTGTGCCAGTGCCATGCTGTTTTGGTTGTTTTAGCTTTATAGTATAGCTTGAAGTCCAGTAAATTGATGTCTCCCAATTTGTTCTTTTTGCTTAAGGTTGTTTTGGCTATATAGGGTCTTCTCTGGGTCCATATGAAGAACTATTTTTTATGATCTGTGAAAAATGATGTTGGTATTTCAATAGGGGTTGTATTGAATTTGTAGATTACTTTGAGTAGTATAGACATTTAAACAATGTTGATTTTGACAATCTATGAGCATGGTATGTTTTTCCATCTGTTTATATCCCCTGCTATTTCCTTCCTTAGTGTTTCATATTCTCCTTGTAAAGGTTTTTCACCTCCGTAGTTAAATATATTCAGGTTACAAAATCAATGTACGCAAATCAGTGGCATTTATATATGCCAACAACAGTGAAGCTGAGATCCAAATCAAAGACACAATACCTTTCACAATAGCAACAAAGAAAATAAAATACCTATGTATCCTTATTTTATATATGCTGCACCTGTTATAATTGTCTTTCAGTTCTTGAATATCCTATTCTGTGTTTCTGTCTTTTGAATGTTTGCTTTTCAGTTTTGGAGTCATCTATTGAGATATCCTCAAATTCAGAGATTCTTTCCTCAGCCATATCCAGTCTACTAACAATCCCATCAAAGATATTCTTCATTTCTGTTGCAGTGTTTTCAATCTTAATAATTTCTTTTTGGTTCTTTCTTATAATTTCCAACTGCTTGCATTGCTCATCTGTTCTTGTATATGGTTTACTTTATCCATTAGAGCCCTTAGCATATTAACCATAGTTGTTTTAAATTCTTGGTCTGATAATTTCAACACACCTGCCATATTTGAGTCTGCTTCTGATGCCTGGTGTGTGTCTTCAAACTGTGTTTTTGTTTCTGTTTGTTTTTGTTTTTTTTTTCTTTTAGTATTTATTATAATTTTTTTCTTTGCAGCTGAACATGATGTCTTGGGTAAAAGCAACTGCTATAAATAGGCTTTTAATATTATAGTGATAAGATGTAGGGTGAGGGAAGCATTCTATAGTCCTGTGATTAGGTTAGGCATTACTCTTTTAGAGAGCCTTTGAGTCTGGACTGTGAACTCCACCCCTGCTTCTCAGTGTCCCCACTGCTTAAGTAGAACAGGATGGCTGCAGTGGGCTGTATGCAGTTTGGTTCCCTTCCCCCAGGAGAATTAGGCACTGGTAAAACCCAAGTTGTTTAGGCCGTGGTTAGTTTCCCTGGAGGGCAGACTTTGTTAAGAAAAACAGAATGATCTGGTATATTTTAAAATAGTGTCTTTCCCCCTACTCCTGCAAAAAAACAGGAGGGAATTTTTCTCAAATATTCACTTTGAGAACCTGGCAGAGCTCCAGGAGGTAAGAATCACAAAGTGGTAGGGGCCCCAATAACTGGGTTCCTCTGGATCCTTTAATTCTTAAACTTGTCCACCCTGACCCTCCAGGAATTTGCCAATTAAAATTCTGATTTCTCTACTCCAGCAATGATTCACGTGGAGGTTTTAGTTCATTAGTTTCTGCTCTAGTAAGCTGTGGTTCTCTGTATTTGCCTGTTGGTCTCCCCACCTTTGGGGGCAGTGGTTTACCCTATGACTTTACTTCTCTTAAGCATCTAAGAAGAGTTATTGACTTTTTACATAGTTCATCTTTTTACTTGCTGTTATGATGAGGTGGTGACTTTTAAGCTTCTTATATGCCAAACTAAAAACTCGAAGTATAAAATATCTTTTTCAAAATCTAATGTAGGGATGGAGTTTGACCGTACTAATATTTATTAAGAGACAAATGTTAGCCAGACACTATGCTAAGCATTTGAATACTTTAATAGATAATTTTAATTAATTCTTACAACAACACTATGAGGTGTTCTTAGCTTCATTTTACAGATGAAGACATTAAAATTCAGCAAAGTTAAACATCTTGCCAGCAGTTTCTCAGATATTAAGTGCCAAAACCAGGATTGGAATCATGGTCAACACAACACTAGTGCTATGTTCCTATCACTATGGGAAAGCAAGAGGGAGAGTATGAATGACAGGGAGCGAGGGAGCGAGTCGGGGGGGATCTAGATAGTTAAGCAATAGCAAAATCTGAGATAGAGAGAATGAGGGAGAGGGAGAGGGAGACTACTTACAAATGCTCTCTTATAATTTTTTTTCTTCCAGTTGTTGATCCTATTCTGTGCAAATAAAGATAAGATTATAAAATTCTAAAGGCCAAAATCATATGAATGCATTTCAAATTGGTTTACAGTGCACATATTCTGATAAGGCTGAGTAAAATATTGTCACCTGGTGAAAATCAACTTGTCGTGATTAGTTCTAGAGAGCTGGAAAACTTCAAAATGTTTTTCCTCACTACATGTGAGAGAACAAAGAGGCATTTCATATCTTGAATTAGACATGCTGTTGTCCCAGTGATATATAATCTTATCAACAGGAATGAGGATGAGAGTAGCTGTCCTCTATGCCTGGCTGGTTTAACGTTGAACAGAGTTGGTGTTTTATCACCACTCTGAGAAGGTGTCATCATCTAGGTATATAAGAATTACTCAGTTAAACTTCCATCCAGTTAAGGCCAGGAAGCTTGTGCATTCTATAAATCAATGAGTGAGTCCTTACCACTCCTTTAGCTCCTGCAATGTGATCCTTGGTAAGTTGAAAAAAATTAAAAGCAATATACCTAGGTGAAATGAAAGGGGACAGTTGACTGATGATACTGGCTCCAGTTCTAACTAATAAATTTTATCCTGAGTTATTTCATAATGCTTTTTCTCCCCATGTGTATTTATTGACAGTTACATACAGCCAGTGCTCTGATTATCATCAAAGCACTGAATGCATTAAGAAACCTATCTAAGACCAAAAGAGTTTCTAAAGGTTGAAATAAGTCCATTTAAAGAAAAAAACTATCATTTTTGAACTTAAATTTCTACTGTCAACGCATTGATAACAGGTAGAATTATACTTTACTTTTGTTTGCATAAGAGCAGTAGTCACTATTATTCCAATAAAGAACCACTTATTTAGATAGGAAATTCAATACCAAAGGAACAAAGAAATGGGAGTACAATTTGTTTGGTTAAAGAATAAACAAACAATTTATTTGAGTAGAGTGGACCAGCATTTGTTTAAAATTATTATTTAAAATAAATTAAGCGAATATTAAGCTATCTTTTATTTATATACAAATGCATTGCTTTTCTGCTCCATTATTTATACCAAGCTTTCACAACATTTCTTTTTACAACAGCATAGCTAGTAAACAATGAACAATAGTTAATAAAACATGGAAGTTAGTAGTAAAAATGACCTAACAATCTATATTTCTATCTGTTAAGCACAGATTGATGTATAAGATATTTTAGCATTTAGTAGCTGTGAATATTTTCAGGAGATGTGATTGTCATTGTCTACTTGTAGTAGTTGTTTTTTAATCTTGATAGTATTTAGTGGCAGAAATGTTTTCTGAAGCCTCAGTAAAAACTTCTCTTCCATGTTAACCCACTTGTATTAGTTTGTTAGGGTTGCCATTCAAAATACTACAGACTGGTTGATATTTTAAAATTAGAAAATGAAATTAAAACTTGAAACTAGAAATGCAGGGGGGTGGGGGGGCAAGGGCAACATACGTAACCTAAACATCTGTACCCCCATAATATGCTGAAATTAAAAAAAAAAACAAAACTAGAAATGCATTTTAACAAAGTTCTGGAGGCTAAAAGTCCAAAATGAAGGTCTCAACGGGTTTGGCTTCCCCTGAGTCAGCTTTTATTGGCTTTCAGACTGCTGCCTGTTTACTGTTTCCTCATATGGCCTTTCCTCTGTGCCTGAGCATACCTGGTGCCTCTCCATGTGCCCTAATCTCCTCTTTTTATAATGACACCCGTCAGATTCGATTAGGGTCAACTCAAGGGCCTCATCTTAATTGCCTCTTTAAAAGACCTTACCTTCAAATACAGTCACATTGTGAAGTACTAGGGGTTAGGGCTTCAACATATGACTTGTGGCAGGATATAATTCAGTCCATAATATTAGGCAATTTTAATCTATGTAATATAGCCTTCTTTGTATTGTTCTCTATCAAATGACTATGTATTTTTATTTTTTGTTTATAATGCATTTTTATCCTTCCTTTTTTTTTTAAGTTCACTTTCCTCTGTTTTAAAGGACATTTAAGATAATTAGATGCATGGGATAGCATGGGTACAGGTGCTTCAAACTAAAACTTAGAAATAATTAAAATGTGAATGGTAAAACTTTAAAACTAATTTGAGGTAATGCAGTAATCTTTTTTTACGTGGGAGTGGCTAAGAGCTTCTAACAATAAAAACACCCAAAAAGAAAAAAGGCTAAAAAGTTGAAAATTTGATTATTATAAAATTATTTCCTTGTGTATCAACAAGAAAAAACAGGAATCATATTAGAAAAATGAGTAAAAGTTATGAACATGCAATTCACAGAAAACACAAAAAGCTAAGAATCACATTGCAGTCATATTGAAACTCATTAACAGTTA
>NW_012134969.1:915511-917251 GCF_000956105.1 Propithecus coquereli
ACCTCTGCACTGAAATATAAAAGGAAAGAGAATTTCCAAGAGCCCCTCCTGCAGAACTGATTTATACTTGTGTAAACTTCTTTCCAGTAAAATATAAAGATTTTTGGGAATCCATACATTATCTCTAAAAGAACTTTAAATAAAATGGTGAACCCCATGAACTTCTGGCAAATAAATAGTATGGATAAATGAGTTTGGATTCTTCTAATCTATATTATTAAAACTTCTAAGTAATTGCACATACAAACCCAGTGTTCTTTATCAACACTCAGGTTTTGATTATTTTGTGACAATAGACACTGGGTCTTATTTTTGACGTAATTTCTTTAATAAGAGAGAACTTTTTTATTGCAATATATTATGGTGGTACAAATATTTTTGTTTACTTGAATCACTTGTACAATGCTTAAGTCATGGTTATAAGTGTGCCTGTCACCCAGACAGTGTTCATTGCGCCCTTTAGGTAGGTTTTCACCCATCCCTTCTCCCTCCTGCCCCCTACTTGATTTCTATTGAGTTTTACTTCCCTCTACACACATGTGCTCACCAGTTACTTCCGGTTTAATAGTGAGTACATGTGGTATTTGTTTTTCTATTATTTAGATACTTCACTTAGGATAATAGTCTCCAGTTCCATCAAATTGTTGCAAAAGGCATTAAGTCATCCTTCTTCGTGGCTGAGTAGTATTCCGTGGTATGAATATACCACATTTTGGTAATTTACTCATGAATTGATGGGCATTTGAGTGGATTTCATACATTTTCAATTGTAAATTGTGATGCAATAAACACTCAAGTGTAGGTATTTTTTTGATAAAATGACTTCTTTTCCTTTGGGTAAATACCCAGTAGTAGTATTGCTGGATCAAATGGTAGGTCTACTTTTAGTTCTTTCAGGTATCTCTATATTGTTTGCCATAGAGGTTGTAATAATTTGCAGTACCACCACATGTGTAGAAGTGTTCCTTTCTCTCTGCATCCATGCCAATATCTATCATTTTTGTATTTTTTAATAAAAGCCATTATAACTAGGGTAAGGTGATATCTCATTGTGGTTTTAATTTACATTTGACTGGTGATTAGTGACCTTGAGCATTTTTTCATGTGTTTATTGGCCATTTGTCTACCAATTTTTGAAAAACTTCTGTTCATGTCTTTTGCCCACTTTTTGATGGGGTTGTTTGATTTTTTTCTTTCTCATTTGTTTAAGTTCTTTGTAGATTCTGGTTATTAGTCCTTTACTGGATGTATAGCTTGCATGTATTTTCTCCCATTCTGTAGGCTGTCTGTTTGCTCTGTTGATTGTTGACTTAGCTGTGCAGAAGATTTTTAATTTAATCAAGTCCCTTTCATTTGTTTTTTGTTATGCTGTGATTGTCATTGGGGTCTTCCTCAGAAATTCTTTGCCTAGGCTGATATCTATAAGAGTTTTTCCAACATTTTCTTCTAGTATTCTTATGGTTTCATGTCTTAGGTTTAAGTTATCCATCTTGAATTAATTTTTGTGAGAGTGAGAGACATGAATCCTCTTTCATTCTTCTGAATGTGGCTACCCAATTTTCCCAGCACCATTTACTGAATAGGGATTCTTTCCCCCAGTGTATATTGTTGTCTGCTTTGTCAAAGGTCAGTTGGTTATTTGTGGATGGTTTCATATCTGAATTTTCTGTTCTGTTCCATTGGTCTATATCTCTATTTCTGTGCCATTACTATGCTGTTTTGGTTACTATAGCCTTGTAG
>NW_012134969.1:920232-923989 GCF_000956105.1 Propithecus coquereli
ATCTAATAATTGACAAAACTGGGCTATGAACTTAGACCTTGTCATCATGCTCTTAAAATCTACACATATTGTTTTTAATAATGCAATACTGCCTATAAGTTTGATTCCTAATATATAAGACCAATACAATCACATTCCAGTGGACATCTCTGAGGCTCTTTCCCTAACTAAGAATATATGTTTTTCTGCACCCAGAGGTGCAAAAATGTGGGGAAAAGAAAAGGGACCCTTTGAAATAGAAGAAATACTCTTGATTTTCAGAGTTGACCTTTAAAATTCTGACTGTTTATTCTAAAAAGACTGAACATGCAATAAATATATTTGAAAAATGGAACAACTGAGGTATTATTTGGAAAGTTTAAGTTCTTTCACCCCCATGGTTCCCCCGATAAATGGGAATGGAGGTTATGAAGAACACGATTCCAGTTATAGAAGATGAAGAACATTAAGTTTTGCACATCTGCATAGAATATTAATCAGACTCCTCTCCACCAACTGAACATACCTATCATAAGAAGTAGTTGATGATAATAATCTTACATTCATTGTACTTAAGAATGGCTCTTCCTCCAAAAATTTCACTGTATAGGAAATAATAAGATTTTTTTTTTTTTTTACTTTAAATCAACATGACTCTAAGCCTTATATTTCCTGTAGTTCCAGCATAAGGGAGGCTTGGAATCAAGTTGATTTCATGATTCATTACCCATACACACTGACCTTAATTTTCCTTTTGAACCATCTGTTTCTTTTACTTCTTTTGTCCCTAATACTTGGCCAAAAAAGGGCAGTTCCTCCTTTTCCCACTCTTTCTAAGATGTTTAATATTCTTTCTTCTGATTTGACCACAGATTTAGAGTGTGGCTTGCTGCCTAGTGTTTAAGAGTAATGAAATCTTGAAATTAATTGCTTAGAAAAAAAAATCTGGATTCTTCTGAACAATTGACATATCTGGCAACATTGGGCTGGCAGTCCTTCTTGATAGCATTACCTGGGGAAGAGCACTGCTTTCCTCTATTGAAACGCCTGGCAGGCTTCACTCTCCCTGGTTGGTAGCATTAATGTCTGCTGGAACACTAAACCAATGGTCATTGCCACTCATCATCACGTTTGCATTGCTGTCTTCCTTATACTGGAGAAATATTTCCCTATATTGATGTCACTATTGACCATGATGGCTATAACTTCCTCTCAGCTTGGTTAAACTTTAAACTTGCTTTTTCATGACTATAGGCCCATGACCTCCTGCCTTTTCTTAGATCATTTACTTTAGAAAACTTGCAATTATAAATTCTTTCTCTTGAATTATAAATATTCTCTCAGCCTCTTGCCGATTCTGCAACCCAGAAATATCTTTCTCAAGGACCTGGAAAGCATCTTTTCAAAATGTGGTCATCAAGAAAGATGGTGCCTTGATATTTCAGTCTCTCTAGGTGGGTAGGAGCCTAACTTCAATTAGCAAATACAGATGGCCCAATCACATTGACCAACCTGTCTCCTGAAGTCCTCCTATATTTTTCTATCAGTTTACTCCAATGCTCAAAAACTCTTCTGCCTTTTGATGCTGCAGTTGATTTCAATTTCTCTCCCCTACAGTGACAGTCCTGACCTCCACTGTATTAATCTGGAGTAAAGACTTTCTTGCCTGTTTAAATCTGTCCAGTGCAATTTTTCTTTGACACTATCAAAAGAAAGAAAAAAAAAAAGATGAGCCAAAATTCTAAATACTTTAAAAAAATGGAAGAAAGTGCACTCCTTAATGAAAATAATGACTATTCCTGCATAGATAATTATGCAACCAATTTGAGCCTCTGGGTAAAAAATTAAAACCAGTCTACTTCATTCATTTAGGTACCTGCTTGGCTCTGTCAGTATATGAATTTGTGACCCCTGGTTTGTAGTTTCATAAAAGCCACAAAGAAAGGTTATTTTCCAGTACTTTCTGTTTCAGGCCCTGAAGAGCCCCTGAGGCAAAGAAACACAAAGACCTCCTCGGAATGGAAGAAAAAATGCAAAGCACAAAACACAGTGAACTCTTATTCTGATTGTTCCTCAGCAGAGAAAACAAAACATAAATGAATTTTCCTATAAATTATCCTGCCATGCAATATTAGTGAAGTGTAGTATTTGCTGCTCATCTTCCCCATGTATGTGCCTGTTTGTGAATAATTTACCAAGAGAGATTCATTAACAGCTTTCTTTTTGTTTTGTAGTTTTCAATAAAGTTAGGACACTTTGATTTTTATTTTGATCTGTGGGATTTAAATTACAATATGGATACTTTAGCTCGTTAAAGTCAGTTTGAAATGCACTTAGTTGTACTGAGATTCTTGGATGAAAGAAACGAGATAAATACTGATTCTTTCCAAGACTAGTAGTCCCTTGAGTTTTTTTAAACGCCTCCTATCCTTATGGTTAATCTCTCTGGGATTCTGCATACTACTTTCCATTAATCTATTCTGTAGTGTCATCTTAATTTACATTTACTATTGCTAAAGGTACTCTCCAGGAAGGAGTGATAAATCACACATGTATTCTTTAATTTATCATCCTCGTTACTCAGCATGAGTTTACTGACTCAATTTCCAACATATGAAATTTATACTAATGCTTCTAATTCAAAATTGGCCAAATAAGCTACAATATAATAACTCCATCATTTCTATGAAGCACACAAGTTATCATGGTTACATGCCTGACATTTGTTTTTCTAAAAGGGAAAGTCTTATACTTCTTTATGTCATCGTTATTTATAGAGGAGCTGCTTGGGAGGCCATGACACAACAATCTCTTTTTCATCACTGAAATATTTTTTTGAAACTTAAGCCATCCTTTCACAGCATCCAGGTCTTCAAGATTCATGCTTGAAAAGAAATATATCATGATTTTGAAATACTTGTGAAGAACAGACATCTTAGTCTTGTCTAGAGATATTCTCTCATTATTAATCAGTGCCTGAGTATTATAACACATTCATTAGGCACATAAACAAACCATAATTCACATGCATATAAAACATGCTGCATAGAAAAATTTGGCTTTAAATTGAGATTGCCTTGCTTTTTGTGTACAGAATTTAAAATCAGGAAATAATTTCAACTAGGTAAAACCCATATTGTCTGAAAACATTATATTTACCCTAATCAACTGAAGATAATCTATTTGTTGATGTAAATGTTGATATATGCATCTTTATTTTTTCTTTAATTTTTGGTCCTGAGAAGCAAAGTAGCCATAATTTTGCTTCTTTTGAATAGTAAGTATTCTGGGGAATTCATTATATTTAAGCTTTCTTTATCACTCACCTTAAAGTGCAGTTACAAGCAACTAATTATTCAGCACTTTTAACCCCAAAGGTACAGTGTATTGTAAATAATATTGTTTTTCTAAATTTCTTTACCTATATTTCTTTGTGTTTTCTTAAACTAAAGTTTCTATAAAATAGTATATTTAAATCTGTAAAACATTAATTTGATTTACATTATTTAAAGTATAAAACCATTTCAAGAAGGACTATTCATAGATATTCCAACTACAACTACTACAAAATACTTCATAAGACATTAGCTAAAAAACGTGTGAACTTGAACATCTTGATAAGCTTATCTATTTTGATGCTTTTCAGAACCAACTTATGGTGTGTCAAAATTCAAATGGTAATGCATGATAAGGAGAGTTCTCAGTCCTCAAAAATTCAAGACCCCCAAATAAAAAATATAAAGATTGAGAAAATAGAAGGGAAGGATCTTGTTGTAAT
>NW_012134969.1:928284-933322 GCF_000956105.1 Propithecus coquereli
TCATCTCTGATTTTATTTATTTGAGTTTTCTTTTTTTTTAATTTAGCTACAGATTTGTCAATTTTAACTTTTCAGAAATCTAGCACTTTGGTTGATTTTTTATTTTTTATCTCTAGTTTTTAATTTTTGCTCTGATCTTTATCTTATTTTTTCTATTTATTTTGGGCTTAGATTGTAAATTGTTACTATTTTATAATTCCTTGACATGCAATATTAGGCTGTTTATCTGAGATCTTTCTACTTTTTTAATGTAGGTGTTCATTGCTATGAACTTTCCTCTTAGATTGCTTTTGCTAAATCTTACAGATTTTGGTATATTACGTTTCTATTTTCATTTTGTCTAAAGTAATTTTTAAATGTTTAACAAAATTTTTATTGAGATATTGGTTGTTTATGTTGTTTAATTCTCATGTATTTTTGCAGTTTCCAAAGATCCTCTTGTTATTGCTAGATATCTAGTTTGTTTGTTTGTTTGTTTGTTTGTTTTCATTGCAGTCAGTAAAGATGCTTGATGCAATTTCAATTTTTTAAATTTGTTAGGACTTATTTTGTGACCTAAAATATGGTCTCTCCTGGAGAACATATCATGTATTACTCAGAAGAATGTGTATTCTCCATCTGTTGGTTAGAATGTCTTGCAAATGTCTGTTAGGTTCATTAGAATGAAAGTGTAGTTTATCTCCAATTTGCCTTTGTTAATTTTATGTCTGGATTATTTGTCCATTGATGAAAGCTGGGTGTTCAACTCCTCTACTATTATTGTATTGCAGATGATCTCTCTCTTTTGGTCTTTTAATATTTGCTTTATACAGTTAGGTGTTTGTTACATGCATATATATTTACATTTGTAATATAGTCCTGCTGTATTGACTCCTTTTTCATTATATAATGGGCTTATTTTTTTCTTTTGTATTGTTTTTAAAGTATATTTTATCTGATATAAGTGTATCTACTTTTGCTCTGTTTTGGTTTTAATATGCATGGAATATCTTTTTTTATCCCTTGACTTTCAGTCTGCCTATCTTTATAGCTGAAGTCAGTTTCTTCTGGATAGCATATAGCAATTGGGCCTTGTTTTACTCATCCATTCAGCTGCCACTATATGTCTTTTAATAGGAGAATTTTGTCCATTTACATACAAGGTTATTATTTATACCTAAGGACTTACTACTGCCATGTTGTTATATGTTTTCTTGTTGTTCTATCATTCCTTTCTTTCTTGCTTTCTTCCTTCCTTCCTTTGTGATTACATGATTTTCTCCTGTAGTATGTTTTAATTCCTTGCTTTTTATTTTTAATGTATCTATTATAGATATTTTTGTGGTTACCATGAAGCTTATATAAAATTATTTTAAACTGAAGACAACTTTTCAAAGAAAAGAAATAAATAAAAAATAAAAACCTGTATACTTTAACTCTGTCCCACCCATTTTGAGTTTTTTATGTCTAAATTTACATGTTTCTCTATTACCTCTATCTTAACAAATTGTAGTTATTATTCTTACAAAAGGTGTGTCTTTTCATCGTTATGCTAAAGATATGAGTGGTTTACATACCACAATTACAGTATTAGAGTATTATGAATTTTTCTGTATACTTACTTTTATCAATGAGTCTTACACCTTCTGATGTTTTCTTGTTGCATATTGACATCCATTTCTTTCAGATTGAAGAACTACCTCTAGTATTTCTTGTAAGGCGGGTCTGGTGGTGATGAATTCCCTCAACTTTTGTTTATCTGGGAAGCCTTCAGCTCTCCTGCATGTTTGAAGGCTAACTCTGCTGAGTAAAGTATTCTTGGCTAACAGTTTTCTTTCCTTTAATACTTTGAATATGTCATCCTACTCTCTGCTGAGTAGACTTCTCCCACTGAGAAGTCTGCTGCCATATCTATTAGAGCTCCTTTATATGTTATTTGCTTTTTTTCCCCTCTTTCTACTTTCATTATTCTTTCTCTGTCCTTGACCTTGGAGAGTTTTATTATTTTATGTCTTTTGGTGATCTTATTTGGGCTGAATCTACTTGGTGATCTTTGACCTTCCTCTACATGGATATTTATGTCTTTCAATAGGTTTGGAAAATGTTCTTTTATTATTTATTTTAAAAAGCTTTCTACCTCTTTTTCTTTATCTACTCCCTATTGAATGTCAATAACTCTTACATTTGCTCTTTTGGTGCCATCCCATAAATCTTATAAACATTTGTAATTTCTTTTCGTTCTTTTTTTCTTTTTTTTCTTCTCTGACTTCATTTTCAAATAGCCTATCTTTATACTCTTAAGCTTTCTTCCATTTGATCAGTTCTGCTGTGGAGAACCTCTAATGCATTTTTCACTTTGTTAGTAGTATTTTTCAGTTCTAAGATTTCTGTCTGATTTTTTTTCTGCTACCTCAATCTCTTTCTTAAATTTCTTTGATAAATACCAGTTTTGCTTCTCTGTTTTCTTGAAGGTTGTTGAGCATTCTCAAACAGCTATTTTCAATTCCCTATCTTAGAGGTCACACATCTTCAAATAAGTCACTGGATCCTTGTTTATGTCACTTGTTGAGATCATGTTTCCCTCAGTGTTCTTGATGTTGTGGATGTATGTCAATGTCTTGGCATTGAAAAATTATGTATTTATTCAACTCTTTTCAATCTGGCTTTGTTTGTACCTACCCTTCTTCTGGGGGCCCTCCAGAAATATAAAGGGGGCTGACTGTTGAGTTCTCTAAGCCTGTGGTCACTGCAGCCATTTCAACATTAGAAAGCATCCTAAGCTCATGTTTGCTGCAAATATCTTGCAGACCCTTAGGTCCAGGCCCTAATGGACTTGGGGACTAGCAAAACAGTTCGCTGAGTTCCCAAAGTCCCTCACGCACTCCCTCTCCTTGCTTCAAGCAGAAAGAGTCTCTTTCCCCACTGTACTGATCAGAGTTGGGGAAAATGTGATGTAGGCACACCCATGGCTGCCACAACTGGCACCACACAGAGTTGTACCTGAAGCCCATGGCCTCTCAGACTGACGTGGCACCAGGGCTCACTCAAGGCTCACAGCTGCTACCATCTGACTGCCACTGGTATTTGTTCAGGAACCAAGGCCATTTTAGTCCGTTGGCAATAAAGTCAGCAGGACTTGAGTTTCTCTTGCTGAGGCAGATTCCCTTCTGGCCCAGGGTGGGTCTGTAAGCTCTCTCAATAGGCACTGGCCTGGAATCAGAGACAGCAGGTTTGTGTCTTGTGCTGTGTTTTACTGTGACTGGGCCTGTGTTAGATCCCATGTACACTTCCCTCTCTCTCTCTCAAGGAGGCGGTACTGTGCTGCCTGGGTTTGGGGGAGGGGTTGTGTAGGCGATGTAAGACTTTCCTTCCTACACATGTTCCATGTGTTTTTTTCTTGTTATTATGCTAAAACCAGGTACTGTGATTTCTCACATGATTTCTTTAGCTTTTGTGAAGATATTTTCTTGCATGGAGAGTTGTTAAAATTGATATTTCTGTGGGGGGACAATTACTAGAGTATTTTATTCTGCCATCTTGCTCCACCTCCCTCAAGGATTATTGATTATGTGGATTATTGCTCTGTTATTTGGTTTGTTTATTTTTCTTTTGTTTTATTTTTATTTTTTAAAAGATGCTGACTTCAGTGGAGTACTAAGCATTGTAAAAGAGAACAAGAGAGAGAAAGATACACAAATATTGGGGGGCAAGAAAGAAAAAGAGGTAAAGAGAGATAAACATGGGGGGAGAAAGAGAGAGTTATTTCTAGATTCCAGCACATAACACAAATTTATTGCCTAATTTATTTATTATTGAAAGTGTATTATTAAGTTGAATGAGCAGAGCACATATGTTGCTATTGCTAGAGGCAACCATAAGTCACATTCTGACAGGTTACATGTATTTAATGCAACTATTTATTTTTTATACATGAGAAATGAATAATTTCTTTAGTAATTGCCGAATCATACACTTCTAGAAATTCATGGCATCTTGTTAGGGAAATACATTTACCAAAATGTCATGGGAATTTATGCATATTTAAAAGCAAATTCAGAGAAAATATGTATAATAGCTTCAAATTTTCTTTCCAAAGGCTGACATTGAGGGATAGCTTGCATTTTGATGTATTATTTTTTGAACATGTTTTAAAATTTTTAAATGTTTTGTGCATTTCAATAAAATGTACTTGGATGTAAAAGAGCCTAAATATATACAGTATAAGGCTATTATGCAGTAACAAGATAAAGATTTTTGTGTTTTCTTCTTTATTTGGGGGTTGGAAAAGCCAGTGCAAGTCTATTAATTTGCCTTCGCAATTTCCTAAAGATATCTGATAAAGCCAAGACCTGTCTTTATAACATTTTAACTATGTCTTTAGAGAACTCATCAGTTAACACTTCACCAGAAAAATTAGCACAAGCCTTTTACCAAAAGTGAGTAATTTAAAACCAAAAGTGAAAAATTGATGTAGTTTATGGAGTGCCAGTGTTTCAGGGGTATAAAGTAACCCATAAGTAAATTTGATGTTCCAGGTATTTTTTAGTGTCACAATATGAATTAAGGGGGTAGGGTAATGTATAATACAGCAAATCCTGAGGGAAGAAAAAATATAATATTACTCTTCAATCCCATAATACAAACTTTCAATATCTACTACCTCAGGGAATAAATTACTATTTAGCCATTGGTATTTAAGTATTTAGTATTTGGTATTTAGACAAGACAATAGAATGTGTTTTGTATTTTTTTTTTTGAGGCAGAGTCTTGCTTTGTTACCCAGGCTAGAGCGAGTGCCGTGGTGTCAGCCTATCTCACAACAACCTCAAACTCCTGGGCTCAAGCGATCTTCTTGCCTCAGCCTCCCAAGTAGCTGGGACTACAGGCATGCGCCACCATGAACGGCTGATTTTTTGTATATATTTTTAGCTGTCCAGCTAATTTCTTTCTATTTTTAGTAGAGATGGGATCTCGCTCTTGCTCAGGCTGGTCTTGAACTCCTGATCTTGAGCGATCCACCGGCCTCGGCCTCCCAGAATACTAGGATTACAGGCGTGAG
>NW_012134969.1:933916-942961 GCF_000956105.1 Propithecus coquereli
AGAGTGCTAGGATTACAGGCGTGGGCCACCGCCCCCGGCCGGATGCAAATATATTTAAAAACAAAACATATCCTCCCTCTCTTACTTTCCACTCTTGTCATAAAATCTTACAGTCCATTGTTAACTTTTTTACTTTTATAGAGTTTTAGGCATTATAACTCATTTTCTTAACTACCCCTAAAATGTCTAGAAATAAAAATTAAAATGAAAGCTTTAGTGCTTCCTAAGGTGAAATATCAGTGAGTCACAATGATATAATGAAATTTCTTCTGTATTCATTATGTTTTTTTTTACCTACTAGATATGATATTATGCACAAATATGGATCTCAAAAATATACAATGGTGTTTTTCAAATGGAAGATGATTATTTTTCAAGACTGATAGATTGGCTCCATGTACTGGTCAGAGCTAAATTTTTCTAGCAGTAGCATTTTACAGAGACAATAATGCAAAAACAAACAAACAAACAAATAAAAAACTATACTTGCACAATCCTGCCAAAGCTAGCTATTTTGAGCATTTATTAGTTCATTAATTTTGGAAAGCATAATCGAGTACCTATAGTATATACCTACAGGCTGGGGAACAAACAGAATCTTCTCTTGGAGGCATTTATATGTAAACAGGGAACTATAAGTCTATACATATAAGAAGAATAAGATATATTTGAATGCCATAAGAGAGATATTATAAAAATATGAGAGATATTATGGAACATCGTAGGATGAAAATATAAATTCCTACTGGAAAGACAAGAGAATTCTAGAATCTGGGCAGGCAGAAGTGAGGAAGGACTAGAATGTAAGGGGAAGAGAGATATTTTAGATAGAAGTAGTAAAGGAAGGAAAACTACAAAAGGTAAAAATAATGTATGGGGGAAAATGAAGAAAAATGGAAATATGACTTTAAATTTTATGGTAGAGCTTGATTATTAGTAGCTCTGAATAGGATGTTAAACAAGATTTGGCTTGAATCTGGCCACCTGTAAATAAGCTATGAAAGGAGAGCATTTCTTTCTTCACAGTCCTGGATGGCATGTGTACTTTGTTTTGCATAGCCAAAGGGGAAAATCAAGCACAATTTAATTTAACAAGTTTTTATTAAGAACTTAGAATGGTCAACACTCTATTAGAGTTATAGACACAAAAGCAGAAGGAGTAAGAAAGACTTAACACAGTGACATAACAGCAGTAGGCAAAAAGAAAGAGGATTCGTTCAGGAGATGCATCCTTATTATGCCTGGGTCAAGTTTTCCCCATCATCTTGTCTAAAGCATTGATAGTTAACAACAGAAATAATATAGTTGTAGCAATACATTATTTTCTTATTGTGTAAATGTATATAGTGTGTATGTATTTGTGTTGCCATTTAGCAAACATAGTTACTCTGTTAAATTTTATCTTAGTTAACATGTCCGGTGTTTTTCTAGAGCTGTGAATTACACTGTTTAAGCAGTATAGTACTAAGGAAAAGTAACTTAATCAGGTTGGCTCTAACAGCATTTGCTATTTCAGCATTGATGTTCAGAAAGATAGGCAGATGAGTGTTCCTTATACTTAGGTAATTCAAAATTTTCTGTGTGACAGATTCATCCAAGGTTCTTATTTAAAAACACAGCCTATTTGCCCCTGCCCTGGATTCTCAGTCAGCATGCTTCAGCAGAGAAGTTGGAGATTCAGGAGTCCAGAGATTTTGCTGGAGGTGGGCTGCAGACCACAATTTGAGAAGCAAAACCATATGAACTCTGTTTAGGTAAGCAATCTCCCGCTATTGGGCCATGAATAATCTCTTTACCCACAAAAAATAATTTATCTATATCACTGCACATACAAATGGTTAATATTAGTGATTTCCATCTAAAATGCTTCTTTAACTCTTATGCATCATTTTTAAGATGGCACATAGGTTTCATCTAATGTATCAGTAATGATGAGTAGAGAGTTTCTACAGTCCCAGCTTTTGAGTGATTCTGGGGCTGATTAAGTCCTTGCTGTAGAGGTAAAAACTTTATGTTCCATTAGCCATGACTGCAATGAATACCAGAAGTGCACATATGTAGTAGGGTCATGCTCACTATTCCAAGATGTACTTTGCAGTCATTTGTTTGCTTTTAGCGCATTTCTTCTCTTGTTTTTTGAGATCTGGCAATTGTTTTTTCTTTTATTAAAAGTTGATCTTTTCTTATTCTTTAGCTTAAAATTATTGATTTACTTAAATTGACAAGTAAAAATTATATATATTTATCATGTACAACATAAAGTTTTGAAATATATATACATTATGGAATGGCTAAATTTAGTTAACATATGCATTACCTCACACATTTATTGTTCTTTTATGATTAGAACACCTAAAATTTATTCTCAGTAATTTTCAATATGTTGTTACTAGCTATAGTCATCATATTATACAGTAGATCTCTTCAAATTTTTCTTCCTATCTAACTAAAAATTCTTTTCTATTTGCCTAGAAACATGTTTACCCACCACTCAAACTAACTGTCCACATTTTCCCTGATGGGGACACAGCATATTTACACAGAGTTACTCCAGCCATGTCCAAGAGCCCCTTAGCTCACAGCAGGGCTCTTTACTTCTTCTAACACATCATAGCAGTCCTCTCCCTTCTCTGTTTTTGAAAATTCTTCCCCATCTTGAAGTCTCTTTCTTTTTCCCCCTCCTCTCCTATAAAAATTCTAATTCTATTTAAGGACTAGATTAAGTAGTAGTTACTGGCTTATTTCCTTCAGTTGAATGGTGAATTATTCGGAATTATTATTATTCATAATTATTTACATTTAAAACAGCATAATGATGTATCTTGTTACCTCAACTGGAACAACACGGTGGAGAGCAAACAACAAGCTATACAAAATTGGAAGATAAAGTCAAAGAAGTAATTTTTTTTTGGTAATCAACATATTAAAATATGTATCTCATTATTGCTTTTTAGTTGGAAATAGTTTTCATCAATACTGGTATACAATTTAGTAATCATTAAAAGCTATAATTATAAGTAATTCCTTAATCTGAAATAGTGTTTTGTTCAGTATTAATCCTACCTCAATATAAAATTATATATTATATATTTCATATTAGTGTGTGTTTGTAGATATATACATTATAAACACACATGTACACACACATATATATATACTACAATAAGAAATATTGGATGGAAATTAGGATTTTAATAATGGCAGAAATGTCATCCCTACTCTTGCTAAATGCTATTATATATTTCAGGAGAGGAAGAAAGGAAGAAAAAAAGAGAAGGAGGAAGGAGGTGAGGGAGGGAGGCAAAAGGGAGAAAGAAAAGATAATATCTAGAAAGTTTGTTTCTAGGGCTCTGAAATTAAATTAGGTACCTAGTCATGTAAAAGTTTATTGTGATACATATAAAATCTATAATGAATAACAAAGACAAAAGGCTAATAAATACATGCACTGAAAATATACATAATATAAGGGACAAAAGGGAAGTTCTGTAGTCTTTGCCCACCTTTAACTCCACAGACCCATTCAGTGAGGATTTATACTTTTTAAAAAAAATTTATGACTTGCCTGTTGCAATATGATCTTCCTTTTCCCCAGGATTCACTTTGGAACCTCTGATTCATTGTGGCATTTTTTACAGAGTTCTTTATTTTAATTGTATGTGTTCACAGTTGGGTTTTTGGTATCTCTGAACTTATTACAAAAAGACCTTTGTAATAGTCTTTCAAAATGAATGAATCAAATGATTGTGAGCACACAGGTTTCTGAAGCACATTTAAAAAAGGACAGGCTTTAAAAGTCAAGGATGATAAGAAAGAGGATCAAATAAGTACTACAGCCAATAATCCAACTCATTTTTCAATGTTTCTGAATTTAAAATTAGAAGTGTTTCAGATATATATTCAGATATACACCTGAATTACTTGAGTTACTTTGGCTCAGATAAGTAATTCTAGTAGATCAACCCTAAAGATAATCTTCTAACTTTATATTTAGACTCACTGAAATTTCTGCTGTCTTCAAAATATTGTTTTATATGTGAGAGATGTTGTGCTATGAAGATCTAAGGTTTTTAACACAAAAACCACATTAGGTATGTTGTATCACATGCATAATATAAGTATGACTTGTTTCTCAAAGTTTCACATTTTTCTGTAGTTATACAGTTAAAATACAATTCAAGAGACTTCTCATTATACTTGTATTCCTCTAAAGGGGAATAGTAGAAATAACAGTTATTGTAGTGTTATGCTAGTGAAGAAAACTAATTAGCTTAGGTCAGAGGATATAAAAACGGAATGGTAAGCACTAAGTGAATCATTAAAAGAAAGGAAGAAATAGATTCCATGAGGCAAGAGATCAAAGGAATAAAACTCAGGCTGAGGTAAGTTCACTGCTAGCACAATTCCCCTTAATGCCATAAAACAAATGAAGAATCAGTTAAGTAGAGAGGACTTTCCATTATATCTAAGACACTCATCATTTCTACTCTCCTATGACTCTTAAATTTGCATAAGTAAAAATCGTTATTAATGTAGAAGTACACTACATGACCACAGTTTTCCTTAGAGATCATGCAATGTCAAAAATTATTAAAGATGTTAGTTCACATTTCTAGAAACCCTGGTAGTACCACTGGGTAAAATGCAAAAGTAAAAAGTGATGTAAATCAACATGGAAGAGCAAATCAGACAAAAATAGGGGTAAAATGGATATGTGGGGATAATCTCCTATAATTTATAAAATCTATTCTTAACCTATTTAAAAAGCTGGTGGACAAGGTAGAAGCTTGGAGTGAGTTCTCTTTGATGTTCCACATATTTTTATCTTTCACAGATGCCTGGACACACACACACCTCAGTAAGCTCTGTAGCCATTCTCTATCCTCATATTCACCCCTCACACTCCACTGTTAAATGCAGCCTCAGTTTACCTTCACTGGGTAACACCTGTGTTCTGCTTTTTACAACAGTACTCTGCCTTCAAAATGGGATTTCTCTCTTTGTCCCATTTCTCATTTGGAGGTTCTTTTCTTGACAAGGTCAAGGGCATTAAGCTGAAAAATTTATTCACGTTAGTGATCCACCATGGCCTAATGGGTCACCCCATTTGAAAATATCTCCATTGTAACATCAGAGATTTCTAGTCATAATCTTAGTTTGTAGATTATTGAATGATTTTCAATAAAAGATCACGTGTAGTAAGCTAGGAAGATTAAGTTTTTCTAAGAACCTTTTAAGTGAGAGGTAAAATATGATGGCTTTCAACATCATGCTTCAAAATTCTGATATACAACTGGAATTCAAAGGCATACCACTTGGGAAATTGTGAATACAATACAAAAATCATTGAGCTGATGAGGAAATAAAGTTAGATGGTTTTGGAAAACTTATAACTGCATAGATGTGAAGTCAGTTTCCTCAGAAGCCGTTTCAGTAACTAATCATTCTATCTCTAATTCACAAACACTTAATGAAGATAACTTCAACTTTTAAAAGTTCATGTTGGCGTGGATGCAGAGAGATGGGAACATTCATACACTGCTGGTGGGACTGAAAACTAGTGCAACCTCTGTGGAAAGCAAGATGGAGATACCTTAAAGAGATACAAGTAGAAGTACCATTCGAACTAGCAATCCCATTACTGGGCATCTACCCAAAAGAAAAAATGATACTCTATAAGAAAGACACCTGCACCCAAATGTTTATAGCAGCACAATTCACAATTGCAAAGATGTGGAAACAACCCAAGTGTCCATCAATACATGAGTGGATTAATAAAATGTGGTATATGTATACCATGGAGTACTATTCAGCTTCAAGAAACAATGGTGCTATAGCACCTCTTGTATACTCCTGGATAGAGCTGGAACGCATTCTACTAAGTGAAGTATCCCAAGAACGGAAAAACAAGCACCACATGTACTCACCATCAAATTGGTATTAACTGATCAACACATAAGTGCACATATAAGAATAACATCTATTGTATGTCGGGCAGGGGGGAGGGGGGAGGAGGGGACAGGTATATGCATACACAAAGAGTGCAATGCGCACCATCCGAGGGATGGACACACTTGAAACTCAGATTGGGGGCGGGGCAAGGACAACATACATAACATAAACATATGTACCCCAAAAATATGCTGAAATAAAAAAAAAAAAAGTCAAAGGCTTTTTGAGAAATAAAAAAAAAAAAAAAATTCCTGTTTACATTTGTGGGATTCATTGGGTCAATTCCTATTAATGAATGTATTCAGAAACCAGGTTCGTGAACGTAGAGATTGAATATAAAGATTGTTTTAATAGGAAATATTATCACCAGAAATATTATTCTTCCCACAGGTAATTTTTACCCAATAGATCCAAGAAATGAGTCAAAAACAAGATTAGAGTAGAGATCTAAGAGAACTCACTGCCACAGAATTGAACAAAGTGCAAAGGAGCAATTTAAAAGCAATGAAAAACAAACAAAATGAATGCTAACAAAGTGCTTCATTTTCATTATTAGATAAAACTTTAAAAACAATCAAAAACTTTATCAATTAGTGAACATTTTACTCCAAATATATTATAGAGTCAATGTTATATCTTTACAGACTACCTTTTGCAACAAGTTTTCTCAAATCATATTTAAAAGAGGCTCTGAGTAAGAAATTCTAAGCAAACACATATGAAGTAACAATTCTCAGAAAAATTGTAAAGGGACTGGAAAGTTATATAAAATTACAGAAAAGTTTCAGAATATTAGTGTAAAGGCAGAGGCCACACTTCTCTGCCTAAATTAAGACTTATAAGGTTGCTTTTACTGCAAATTTGTTATATGGAAACCTCTGTTTCAATGAATCTGCATTGATCTTGGAAATAATTATTTAGAAGATAATCTAATCAAAATAACTTGGTAAGAATGATTTATATATTTGATATATTTATACAAAAATAATTGAAAATCCTATATGGCAGATATTCTAAGCTGAATGGTACTTTACCTGCAAAAAAAAAACTTTTTTATTTTTATTGTTTCGAATAAACTTTTCTATTGTTTTTATTTCTGTGAAGTGTATTTTTGTCACTCAATAAAATCCAATCTTTGGTTTAAAAAAAATCTCCATGAAAACAGATGATCGTGCTGAGCCTTGTTGACATAGCATTATGAGGAAATAGCCAGACTCTTTTCAAACTTCATAATAGCAGTAATCTCCTCTGCAATGGTGGTCATTAAAATTGTGAAAGTGTATACCATGAATATCACTAACTAGAAATCCTGCATCTTGAAACTCTTAATGTTTGACTCAAGAGTAGTAATATAAATGCTTTTATGATTAAAAAATCTAATTCAAACTGTAGCTCCTGTATGATTTGTAGTGAAAAATAGTGTATAGTTCAACCTAGGAATATAATAAGATGAACATTTAAAAAGATGCCTAGTCTTCAAATTAAAATTGTAATTATTTTCAGAATCAGACAGGAAGGATGAGAGAATATTGCCCATCGCTTTCTTCACTTGTCATTAACAAGCATTATGCTTTTCATAATTTGGATGGACCCAAGAAGAGTACAATAAAATATTTTTTATTTCATTTTGAAGTGAAAGTAAAACTGCCTCATTAAAGAAATCATGTTGTAATCACTGTAGAAAAACTGAGCCTACATAACTTTATTGGGAGCAAAGGCCATCCTTAATAGACACAAAGTAAGTATATTACTAAAGTGATAGATTTTCTGTCATACATTCTCAATTAAAGGCAATTTGTCACCAAAAAGATATTTCTTCAAGTCATTCACTAACTGTGAGTATCAAAAGTTCTTAGAATAAAGAATTATAGAAAGAAATAAGGATGATCATGAGTATATAAGCATCACCATATAATGATATACTAAAAAGGGATCCAAAAAATGTTCTTCTTTGACCCACATGTTATTTTAAAGGATGTTCTTTAATCTCCAAGTATCTAGGGATTTTCCAAGTATCTTTCCGTTATTCACTTCTAGTTGAACTCCATTGTGCCCTGAGAGAAGACATTATATGATTTCTATTCTTTTAAATTTGTTAAGGTATGTTTTATAATTCAGAATATGATCTATCTTGGTGAATGTTCCGAGTGAGTTTGAGAATTTGTGTTCTGCTATAGTTGGATGAAGTACTCTATAGTCATCTGTTATATCCAGTTGATTGATGGTATCATTGAGTTCAATTACTTCCTGCCTGCTGGATTTGTCCATCTCTGATAGAGGGGTGTTGACCTCCCAAACTATAATACTGGATTCATCTGTTTCTTCCTTGCAGTTCTATGAATTTTGCCTCATGTATTTTGATGCCCTGTTGTTAGGTATATTCATGTTAAGGATTGTCATGTCTTCTTGGATAATCGATCCTTTTGTCATTATGGAACTTGAGGGATGTTCTAATATAATATTTTTCTTTATATATCACATCTGTCCATGAAGCAACACAAGTGCTTTTGGGGAAGATGTTTTTAAAATTTTGTCTTCTATACAAAACTCTGGTCTTTTAGAAAGCATCTTCATGCTTGTTATAATGTCATTAAGGGTAATATTAGGCTTCTAAGAAATTTCTCTTTTATTCACCTGAAAAATTTATAAAAGGGGATAATTTTCAACTTGAGAGGTTCTTCTTTAAATTTTCTGGTCAGTGAGGAGATAGCAGGAATCTAATTTACTTGCAAACATTTAATTTTCCCCTACATCCATACAAACACTTTTTAAACTTATACATTCAGCTTATCCATCAATCTCATTTTCATTCAAATTATCTCACATTTCAAACCACCTAGTTTTCCATCAACATGGCCTGTGCCACCCCATACACAGATTGTCTGAAGCTCTATTCATCCTTTACTCCCTACCACCATCAAACTTTATATCTAGACCTCCCTATTTCTGCTCATCAATTACCTTTATCTCAGTCACTCATGTGAAAAAACTCAGTTATAATTCTTTCCCTGATATATCCTATAAACCATCCATTGTCACAATTTAGTTTTTCATGGAGTTTTCTATCATTCTTGCTCCTCTCTTTACATTTTT
>NW_012134969.1:945606-947816 GCF_000956105.1 Propithecus coquereli
AATATATGACTTTCTCTAAAGCTGCAAATAATGTTAAAAACAGCAACAAATACACCAGCCAGCCAAATTTCTTAGCAACTAGGGTAAATTACCTTGCTAATGTTCTAAGTTTTAATTACAAACTCTACAAAAAACTCAAATGGCAGAGAAAATGCAATAGCTCTAAATCTGTGGGTGGATCCGTTGCTCTATGTCACCTACTCAAATTACAAAATTCTTTGAAGTCTCATTTCTAAAAATATAGACATTGTATTTAATACATATATGAGTTTATGTTAGCATAAAAATAATGTTTTAGATTATTTATACCTGAAAAAAAAAAAACGGATGGCCAGAAGCATCATATTTACCCTTAAGTTTTTCCTTTGCTGTGACACATTGGCAAGGGCATCTGCACCCAGTTAGTGAATTGCTGGTGTAATGAAGTTAGCTAGCACAAGAGAATTCTACCTAAAATAGCTTCACTGTTTTCTCAATTTCTCAACCATATGGGAGCAAATTTTCCCAAGTCATCTTCTGCACTTTCCACATCTTTAGTCTTATTCATACTCCTAAATATTTACCTTATTAATTATCTCCTTTATATTCCCAGATCCTCATTTCTTGTCCGGATATCTACAAAAGCTACTTAATGGTTGTTCTGCTTTCAGTCTCTTCCTGCTTCAATCTAACCTACATACAGCAACCAAAAAATGTTTCTGAACAGAAAATGTCTTATTACATTATTTATTATATTACTTCCTTTACTGAATCTCCTTTGTTTTTAAGTCCATATGCCTTAACTGAATACACAAATATGCTAGTTTCATCATGGTCATAGCCTAGTTCTTTCAATGTTTTCTTCATATGTCCCTTTAGATTACATTTACTTGTCTCTCAGCCTATCTCCTTTGCAGGAATCCTTTCCTTGATACCATCTGAATAACTTAAGTGTGCATCTCTTATGCCTCTGCTGGACCTTGCAGGTAACTTTTCTTGGGAGCTCTTCTCATTTAATACACATTGTAATTATCACTAAATTGTCAGTCACTCCAATTAAATCCAAAAACCTTTAGAGCAGAATTTGTCTTATAACTCATTATATACTTAGTATAGTGCCTGGAACATTGTAATTACTCAACAAATGCTTGTGCAACAAATATGTCAGTGAACAACCTATTATTTCATTCCATATCTAACAATAACTGGTTACCACTTTGGGGAAAACATTTTCCAAAGTAGGGAGGCATCCATCAGGAATCATAGAACAATACACATTTTTAATTGGATTATTAAGATTATCTGTTTGTTTCCGAACCATAAAATGAAGAATTGAGCCAAGGGTGGTCAATAAAGTGTTTTTTGCTCTACTATTCTCAGCTACATTTAATTTTGCCAGTCTTATTTTTCTAACACATTGATTTTTTACAAAATATAAATTTAATCAAGCAATATATTTATTGTACATTTGCTACCCTCATGGCAGTTCCAAGAGGACAATGGGAAACCATGAATGACGTATCACTGCTCAGATAGTATAATGTTCAGGGACAAGAATCATTTATCATGCTTCAACTAGGCCTTAAATTATGATGAAAATGCACTGAGGCTCACTTCTGCTGATTTCATTAAAATGTAGTCCTATCCTCGTGTGGCAGGCATTTCAGTCCAGATTCCCCACTGGCAACTTAATAATATTAAGGGACAACAAAACGAGTCATGAATGATGAGAATATAGCTACGAATAATAGAATACTTTAAGGTGAAATATGTTCATTATTTTGTTTGTTTTCCAGGGAACAAAAACAATTGTACACGTTGATTTGTTTCAATTGGCAGATGTTTATTATGCATTTGTATTTATCAAATAGGTACTACGCAACAGGGACTGTGACCTAAATAACTTACATCAGAGAATAAATAGATGTAGCCACAAAACAGACTATGTCAAGGAATTGTGATTAAGGGTTATATGACGTCCTGCACTTAATCATCCAGCAGCACTCAACAGAAAAAGAACTCATATCATTCACTTATTCAAATTTACATGTTTATAGAAGTCCAATTATGTGACACATATATTGTACAAGATATACTACAATAAATAAAATTTCATCTCAGACATTAGGGGTTGAAAATCTAGTGTAATTAATTGAGTACTGATAAGGATATATGCTGTGGGTGAATTATGCAGTGAGTCACATAAGAAGTAAAATTTCTTTCTTTTAAAA
>NW_012134969.1:947866-949103 GCF_000956105.1 Propithecus coquereli
CTGCAAATTATGGCCCCCAGTCATAGTGTACTTTGTGTTAGAATCAAAATACCAAGTTATTAATAGCTACAGAAGTTTCTCATATAGAAGATTCTTATGTCATAAATTTTATTATTTGTACTTGCATGTTCAGGCATTTCTGTAAAGAAAAAGACAGAGTGGGACTTGCTTCAGAAAAAGTTCTGTACCCATTTTCTTTTCTTATTGCATTGAATCAATAATATATAGAGAGAGATCCAATAGGATTCCAAGGGTTCCTAACTCAGTATATCTATGTTATTATGTTATGATAGAAAAAATACCATAGAAAATAACGTGAAGCAGGCATGCATCCACCAGGAATCACAGCATAATAACCTGAATTGGACTATTCAGGTTAGCAACCCTTTCCTGGGCAGGGACAGGGGGAGAGTGAGGGAAAGGGGACAGACAAGGAAAAGGATACTCTTTAGATGAATAAAGAGTTAACAGGAGAACAATGGATTCTCTCTTCCCTAACCCATATCTCATTTAAAGCATCTTGTTTTGTTAAATCATAATTTCAATGGAAATCATTTATCATCTAAGGTTAAATGAGAAAGATTGTGTAAATGTATTTTATGTTCTCAACTCTAAAGTGGGCATTTTATTTCACATTTTTGGATTTCTAAGTCAAAGTATGCCTTACAGTTTTTATGTTTTTAATGTGGGCACAATTATTATTTTTTTCTAAGTATATGACTTTTAAGCCCATGACGTATTCCAAATGGTCAAAATCTTAGAATGAAGAAAATGCAATATTATATCTATTGATATTTATGGAGTACATTTCTCAAGAAAATGAAAGAGATAAAAGTTCAATCTGTGTCAATATGTGGTATGCATGAATCTTCATATGTATAATAGTAACAATTAAACATTATTCTCTGCATTGGAGTTGTATTTTCTTATCCTTAAAACTATAGTAAGTCTTATTTTAAAAGTTATAGCTATAGCTTCAGCTATAGATTATGTGAATAGTTTTTGTGTATACTTAGTTTCAGCTGAAAACTGTAGGGAGCATTTTTGTCTAATATTGGGATTAAGTGATTAAGGAAGAACATTAATATCCTGAGAATAGTTTTGTAATTCCTATTAGAGCTGTGAGGTACTACTGCTACTACTACTACTACTACTACTACAACTACTGCTACTACAATTACTAGATTTTATCTATAGCACATAAGTAGCTTATTAGAGGAATAGAGTAGAAATTAGT
>NW_012134969.1:952798-953871 GCF_000956105.1 Propithecus coquereli
AATTTATTTTTGGAGAGTAGCTTTAGGTTCACAGCAAAATTAAGAGGAAAGTACAGAGGTTTCCCATATCCCCTGCCCCTGCACAGACATAGCTTCCCCCATTATTAACATAGCCTACAGAGTGGTACATTTGTTAAAATTGATGATGAAGCTTCATCAACACATTATAATCACCTGAAGTTCATAGCTTACATTAGGGTTTACTCTTAGTGCTATACAATCTACAGATTTCAAAAAATGTATAATGACATATATTCATCATTATTGTATCATAGGGTATTTTTAATGCCCTAAAATTCTTCTGTGTTCCACCTATGCTCCGTTCCCTATCCCTCTGTCTCCGTATTTTATAGTTTTGCCTTTTACAAAATGCCATATAGTTGGAATCATTTATTATGATTCCAAGAAGCAACTACAAACATCTGCGTGTAGGTTTTTCTGTGGACATAAATTATCATCTCCTTTGAGTAAATACCAAGAAGCTTGACTGCTGGACTGTATAATAAGAGTATGTTTTGTTTTGTAAGAAACCACCAAACTGTCTTCCAAAGTAGCTATACCACTTTGCATTCCCACAATGATTGAGATTTTCTGTTCCTGTGCATTCTTGTCAGTATTTATTGTTGTCAGTGTTCCAGATTTTGGGCATTCTAATCAATGTGTGGTGGTATCTTATTTTTGTTTTAATTTGCATTTCTCTGATAACATGTAATGAGGAATATATTTTTATATGTTTATTTGTCATCTGGAATGACAAATTCTTTGGTGAGTTATCTGTGAAGATCTTTGGCCTATTTTTTAATCAGGTTGTTATTTTTCATATTGTTGAGTTTTAAGAGTTCTTTGTATATTTTGAATAGTCCTTTATCAGATGTGTCTTTCGCAAATATTTTCTTCTGCACTGTGGCCTGTCTTCTCATTCTTTTTTCACTGTCCTTCACAGAGCAGAATTTTTTTTTTTTAATTGTAATGAAATCGAGCTTATCAATTCTTTCTTTCATGGGTCATACCTTTGGTCATAACCATACCCAAGGTCATCTAGGTTTTCTCCTTGTTTTTTTCTAGGATTTGCA
>NW_012134969.1:955236-957246 GCF_000956105.1 Propithecus coquereli
AATGCAGATTGCACAAATAAACACAGTTTGTCATGCAATTTGCACTCTGCATCAAGCAAGTAAATAAGTTCACTGACCTGTTTTGACAGAGTAAGTAATATTATAATGGAAGTAGGTTTCTGAAGAGTTAAATATTCTAAGCGAAATGGAATAAATACAATTATGAAATGCTGAATTCATAGAATTAAGTAGGATGAGTGTGTAAATTGACTTTGGGTTAAATCAATTCATGGCAATTAATGGAGGAATATAATGAAATGGTTGCTTTTCAGGAGATTTAAAAAACCAAAATTATGTACTTTATTAATTTACAGAAGAGGTAATTATTTTCATGAGTTGTATGTTGACCATTGTAATTCTTACACCATTTCATGAAGGGACTAAATAGAAAAATACCTTCACCTGCAATCCCAATTATAAGGGAGTCACATTCCCATAGCAACTCTCACTGCATACTAGGCAGGTCATTACATTTTTGATAATATGATGCTGTTCCATAAATAAACATTTAATAGGTTTTAAGCCTGGTTACTAATTCTGAAAAGTCACTGAAGGTGTCTACCTGTCAACCTTGACTCATGCTATCTTTTGCTAGAATGTCCTGAGGAGGTCTTACTTAGCAAATTAATTCTGGGCTCAATGCCTAGATAACTGATAGTTTCTCTTGAGAATCATTGTATAGCCTCAAATAGACATACTTGCTTCTCTGTGCTCCCACAGACTCAAGTCACAACATCAGGCTACAGTTCACTCATTCAAGCTCTGTAGTCAATATTTTCTGATAGATTATGAGTCCTTTAGGGCAAGAGTAGAGTCTCATTCATCTATGTTACTTCAGCCACAGTGCTTGTCAGAAGAGTAAGCCTTCACATTGGTTTGCTGAATCAAAACCCTTAACGGTTTTCCTGTCTATAAGTAAGTATATTATCAGTAGCCGCTAAGGATATATACCCTTTCTCACTAAATTCTAAGTGGCTCTATCAGCAAAGAAGCTATATTTGTCTTATGCATCACTGAAAACACAACATTGATCATGAGGTCTGGTACACTGCAGGCAAACAATAAGTAATTGCCGAATGATTATTGAACAAATTAATTCAAAGGAACATAAAGGGTATCTATGGGATATATTACTCTAAGCAAAGATTTTTTAAATGCTATAAATTATAAGAAGGCATTTCTTTCAAACCATGAAGAAGCTCTTTTGTCATTTATTTATCCAGCAAGCTGGATGCTGAGGATTCAGAAAGGTGAGTGTGTAGTTCTCTATATCACAGCTGTTACAGCAGAGACGGAAGAGAAATCATTACAATAAACTGTGACAAGAGTAATGAAAGAGAAGCACAAGGTTTTAAGCAAGTGCATAGACCAAGCACATATTGTTTTCTAAAAGCCAAGAAAGACCTTCTGGAGGAAATAATGTTCTAAATGACAACGGAAGCATTGATGAATTAGACTGGGAAGAAGGCATGGGATGACGGTGAAGAATGTTCTGGGAGAAAATTTTCCTTGAGGTCAGAAAAGAAAAGAGCAGAGGAAAATAAAAGAAAAGGGAGTATCCATAACCACTATGTACTGCTATACACACACACATTGGGCCCTTTTAACTACAGTATATTCCAGTTGTTTCTAATCTTAAAAAAAATGAAGCAAAATTAAAAACCACCCCTTGATCAGTGCCCCTTCTTCCCCTACTTCCAGTCCACACTGAAGTGTCACTTTGTCAGCAGGGCTTTCCCTTACCTCCTACCCTCTGCACTTGCTATTCCCCTTCCTGCTTTCATAGCATTTACCACCATCTGAAAAGCTGTATGTTGTGCTCATTTGTTTAGCGTCTGTCTCCTTTTACGGTAAAATGAAAGCTTTTTTAGGCAAGAACTTTTGTCTAGACTGGATTGACTGACTGAATGGATTAGGGCAAAGTGTTTGCTGCTTTCATTATTCTTACCCTTTTCAAGCCACAGAGCAGCCTTCTAGATATTTTAAGAATGCAAATTTGTTTAGGTCACT
>NW_012134969.1:959871-960282 GCF_000956105.1 Propithecus coquereli
AATATATGTGAAAAGTCAGTGGATTTAATCTATCTTATGACAGGATAATGGGTGCAATAAATTCTGTATTGCATTTAAAAAAAAAAAACTTTTTTCATTTCTAAAAGTTTTTCTGTTGTACATTTGCATGTTCTTTTTCATAGAGTTTTCCTTTAATATTAGATTCTTGTTATGTTTAATTTTGTTAAACATAGATAAAATGTTGTTATATGGCTTTTCCTTTCGTATAAACTTTTAATTAGCATAATGGCAGGCTGTCATTTTCAAACCAAGGTGAAATCAGTCATGTCTTATAGATTTTTTATATCTTTCTTTGAAATCATCAAAACAAACAGGTGGCATTCTAGTGTAATTGAACTGCACCACACATATAATCTGTATGAAGGTAACCAGACTCAAACCAGGGGCAGT
>NW_012134969.1:960627-962314 GCF_000956105.1 Propithecus coquereli
TATTATTAAAACTTAAAACCTAACAAAATGACTACAGTAAATATTTGAACTAGATATTTATAATGTCTTCTATAAAAATTTAAAAGTTGGACAGACATTGAGTTCTATTAGTAGGATATTAAATTATCAACAATAAATAGTAACATGTATATCCTGATTATAACATCATACAATGAACTATTTTTCTACTAGTGAGATATAAGAAAATTATATGTATTAAAATGTGGTCTACCAGGTACATCATTTCCATCAAGATAAATAGATCAAAGGAGCAGATGGTGGATGGGGGAAAGAAGTTACCTTGGGCCTTTTTAAATAGGGTACCTAATCCCATTCATGTGGGTGCCTCACTCATCACCTTTCAAAGTCCCCATTTCTTAATACCATCTCCCCCCCTCAGGGAGGTGGAACATGACTTCTCACTCTTAACATGTGGACTATGCATAGTGACTTCCAAAGAGTACAGAGTAGAGGAGGAGGAGAGAGGTAATTTTATAGTGGAGAAACCTGACAAACACTATCTTAGCCAGGTGAGCAAGGACAGTTTCAACAAGTGATGAGTTATGTTTATTCTATGCACCCTCAATATGATGAGTGCCATAAAAATGGCACTTTACCTCTATGATCTTCTTCCTTGTAATCCCAGTTTAACCATAATGAAAGCATAGGACAAATCTAAATTGAGGGACTTTTTATATTATCTGACCATTGCTCACTAAACCGTCAGGGACATCAAAAACGAGGAAAGTCTGAGAAACTTTCACAGTCAAAAAGAGCCTCAAACCTCATGACAACTAAATGTAACATGGTACCCTAGCTGGTATCCTAGAACAGGAAAAGGACATTGTATAAGGAAATATGAACAAAAGAATGGATTTTAGTTAATGATAATTATCAATGTTTGTTCATTAATTATGACAAATGTACCATACTAATGTAAGATGCTAATAATAGGGGAAACTGAATGTGGAGTACTTAGGAACTATCTGTACTATCTTCACAATTATTCTGTAAATCTAAAACTATTCTAAAATTTTTAAAAATTTTAGTTGAAAAAAACTTAACTGAAACACACTATAGGAAAGTACAGAGGCACCAACTTTGTTTCACATAAATTCTGATCCATGCTTAAGCCTGCCCTCTACACTTATTTTTTTTTTTCATTTTCCCAACTTCCTGTGGATTCAACCCAATGAATGAATAAAACAGCTCTAAATGAAGGCTAATGAAGCTCTAAATGAATATAAGTATTTTTTTATTTTGTTTTTTATAAGTCTTCTTAATAGAAAGTTTTCGGGTGTGTTTGAGGAGAAACATGGACACTAAAAATGAATATGAAAAAAATGGTCCAGTAGTAAACAATGTATATGATGCTTCTCTACTTGTCTTTAAAAAATCCATGGTGCAGTGTTTATAAGTTTAAACTCTATAGGTTTCAATCCCAGCTGTGATACTAGCAGCATGACTTTTAGCAATTGCTTAAACATCTGTGGGAAAATGAAGAGTAGCTACTTAAAGAATGTGGGCTCTAAAAGGCTTAATTTGTGCAAAATATTTACAATTCTATAAAGTCACTATTACTACTTTATGCCAACTATTCTACAGTGTGGTAAACTTCTAATGCAGTCACAAATTCTATACTCTTTTTTTATTTTCTTTAACATTTTTAATGTTAACCCTCTTTATA
>NW_012134969.1:966054-984842 GCF_000956105.1 Propithecus coquereli
CTGTTGGTATTTTTTAATCTCAAAGTTTAAAGTTTATACTTCATAATGTAAAAAAAAAAACTTTAAAGGAGACATCTTTTCTGAATGTCAAGCATCATTTTCCTTTCAATAAATAATATGAATGATAAGGGAAAGGAAACAGAAAAATATCATTTATTTAGTAACTTTTTCTCCTGCTTTTTTATAGTGCTAGATATTACCTCATTTAATGTTTGATACAATTTTATGCAATTTGAGAATATTCAGCAAAAGTAAATGAATAGGTGCATTTTTGCTTATTAATTATTGCTTCATTGTAGAGGTTTAAGTAAAGTACAGAAAACACTTATTATAAAACTGAATATCAAATAGAAAATTATAAATAATTATTTGCTAAAAATACTTTTTAAATTTTTTTTTTATTTTAGCATATTACAGGGGTACTAATGTTTAGGTTATGTATGTTTCCCTTGCCCCAGCTGAGTCAGAGCTTCAAGAGTTTCCATCCCCTAGACGGTGTGCACCACACCTATTACGTGTATATATACCCATCCCTTCGCCCCCTTCCCATCTGCCTGACACCCAATGAATGTTATTACTATATATGCACTTAAGTGTTGATTAGTTAATACAAATTTGATGGTGAGTACATGCGGTCCTTGTTTTTCCATTCTTAGTAGAATGGGTTCCAGCTCTATCCAGGATAATACAAGAGGTGCTAAATTGCCATTGTTTTTTGTGGCTGAGTAGAACTCCATTGTATACATATACCATATTTTATTAATCCACTCATGTATGGGCACTTGGTTTGTTTCCACATCTTTGCAATTGTGAATTGTGCTGCTAAAAATACTTTTTTAAATGGAAAACATTTCCTCTTGTCAATTTTTGCAAAATTTTCAGCATTTCTCCACACACAACAGTGGGACCAGATAGATATTGGGTTCTAAATAGCATATTTTATTTTTGGCTCATTAGACTTAAAGTAGCTATTCAGCTTACCTGGAAAACATATTTGTCCCCACTACTACTGTTTTCATTTGGGCCCTTTTCAACCCTCCTCACATCAGTTTTTCATTTTCTGCAATGATCTCCATTTCTTAGTCTCCTTCTTTCTAGCTTTGCTTTCTCTTCACCCCTGTAGGTCAACTTTTGTAACATAAATCAGAATAAAAATGCAAAGAGTTTTAAATTTAATTTCAGCATATCTTTCCAAATATATCTTCAGATATTTAACACAAATCCCCATACTCTTCCCACTGCCCCTATGATTTATAAAACATCCCTGCTTTGAGAATGCATGACATCTGGAATGGTTGCATGAGGGGATTGGCAGATTCTCCATATGCTCACCAAGAATATCTGAAAATGAAATAAAGAAAACAATTTCATTCATAACTGCATCAAAAAATAAAATACTTGAGAATAAATTTATCAAAAGAAGTTCAAGACCTGTTTTCTGAAAACAACAAAACATTGCTAAAAGAAATTTTAAAATATCTAAAATAGAGAGTCATTAGATGTTCATGCACTGTAAATAAAGCTCAATGTTGTTAAGAAAGCAATTCTCCAGTTTCATCTATGGGTTTAACACAATCCCTATCAAAATCTCAGTTGATGGCACACATGTAACCTAAACATATGTACACCCATAATTTGCTGAAATAAAAAAAAAAAAAAATCTCAGTTGATGGTTTTGCAAAAATTGACCAGTTCATCCTAACATTTAAATAAGGAAGAAAAGAACCCACAATAACCAAAATAATTGTGAATAAGAACCATAACAAAATTTACTATAGAATAATCAGAGTTGCTGCTTGGGTGTAAATTTCAGGGAGAGACAACAGAGGCATCCAGATACCCCACCAAAAAGGGGCAGGAAGACAGGAAGAGGAAGAAAGAAAGCAGAGGACAGTGGCAGTACAGACCAAATCCAGAAAAGCCCAGAGCCAAGTGAAAGGGGTAATGGGGTACCCTCTCTCACTCAGGTGGCTTCGGCAAGCAGCGGGACACAAAACTCTCACCTCGCAGGAGAGTGCCACGAGAGACAAGAGAGCTGGCTTTCTTGCACCTAGATGCTTTCTCCTCTGCATCTGCCCTATTCCTGGCATCACAGAAAGGAATTTTGGCTCAAGCTCACTTGTAGCCACAGCCCATCCCACCCCATAGCAACTGTGAGAGTGCTTGGTGCTGAGAGGCCTGCTTCTTTCTAGGCCACCTGTTGGTGACTAGGACAAGTGGGCTGGACCAGTGCCCCTCAGACAGGAGAGTGGTTAACGGAGAATGTGGTCCCTTCCACCCATAACAACCATGAGAGTGCTTAGTGCTGGGGGGCTTCCTTCTCTCTGTGCTGGCATTTAGCAGGAGTGCCTGCTGGCTGCTTGGATAGGCAGTCTGGACTGATGCCCCCTAGGCATAGCAATTGTGCAGGGAGACTGTGGCCCCTCCCCCCAGAGCAATTGTGAGAGTGCTCTGTGCCAGAGGCTTGTTTTGCTGCAGCAGGGGTGTGTTCCAGGCTGTGCTCATCACTGAGAGCAGAGACACATGCCAGAAAGTCAGACACACAGATCAGAGAGCCAGTATCACCTTGCAAGGGAATGCATCACTCAGACTGATCTGAGGGGAGAGTACTGTGGAGTTCCAAGGAGAAAATAGGGAGGGTGCTCACCCACCCTGCAGATAAACCAGGCAAGTGGACAGAAAAGGAAAGAGCATGCCCTGGGGCCTTTGCAATCACATGAATAGCTGCCTCCTAGGGACAGCCCAGGGGCAGCCCTCCTGGCTTGGAGAGATTGCACTGAACTGCATATCAGTAGATCCCCCTAGAAGCCAGATAAGCAACCTTGGTGCCCCACTGAGATTTAGCAAAGCCCCTGGGGCTCTAGCATTCCAGTCACAATCTGTTGTACCCAACCCCGCACTTCAGGGGGAGTAGGGACTAAGCAACCCCCTGGGATCTACAGGGTTCCTGCTACAGCTTCATTTGCCCCACCTGAGGGACCAGAGCCTATCATGGACACAAAAGATTACTTCAGTAGCTGGCTTCTCCATGCAAACTAAAATCAAAGACTGGGCAAACAGCCCATAGCTAAATATAGTACATTTCAACTAAAGCTGTTAGGAAGTAGCAGATTTGTACCCACAAGTACAATCCACTAGCGTGGAGATTAAGATGGGGAACAAAATATATTGCACTCCATTGGGAAGAGGTGAAGACAACAGGTCAGAGGTAACCAAAGAGGTATATCAAACCTGCTAAAACACTCCAAAGACAACTTAGGACCAGCACTCCTCCCCATGACATGGTCAGGGATTGATGTTTGGGGACTCAGAGACAGGTGCACAATCGAACCCTAGCACTCCCAGCTCTCAATTAAAAGGCCAGATGAAAAGGAATCAACAAAAGAACTCTGGAAACATGAAAAATAAGAGCAAAAGTACATGCCCAAAAGAAATCAGTAACTCCTTACTAATGAATACCAACCTAAATGAAATGGCTAACATGACAGATGAAAAATTTTGAATATGGATTGTAAGAAAGCTCAATGAAATACATGATAAAATAGAAACCCAACACAGAGAAGCTACAGAAACAACACAGGAAATGAATGAAAATTCTCTAAAGAAATTGAATTATTAAAGAAAAACCAAACAGAAATTCTGGATATGAAAAATTCATTCAAGGAATTATAAAACACAGCGGAAAGACTTAAGAATAACCTAGATCAGGCAGAAGAAAGATTCTCAGAACTTGAAGATAACACCTATGAGCTAAACAAATCAGTCAAAGAGAAAGAACAGAGAAATAAGAAGATTGAACAAAGCCTACAAAAAATGTGGGGTTATGTAAAGAAGACAAACAAGAATCACAGGCATCCATGAGAGTGAAGAAGACTATATAAAGTTTCGATAATTTATTTGAGGGAATAATTGAGGAAAATTAAACTGGCCTACCTGTAAATCTAGATATCCAGGTACAGAAGCACACAGGACTCCTGGGAGATTCATCGTCAAAAGACAATCGCCACATCACATAGTCATTAGGCTGCCCAAACTAAACACAGAAGTAGCACTCCTATGATCAGTAAAGTAAAAATAGCAGGTAAGTTGCAAAGGAAAACATACCAGATTAATAGCAGACTTCTCAACCAAAACCGTACAAGTCAGAAGGGACTGGGGATCCATCCTCAGTCTTCTAAAATAGAATAATGGCCAACTTATAATTGTATTGTCCTACAAAACTAAGTTTTTTATACGAGGGAGAAATAAAGACTTTCTCAGACAAGCAAACACTGAGGGAATTTGAGAAGACCAGACCTGACCTAAAGGAAGTACTCAGACCTGCGTTATATGCTGATCAACACAGTAGACAACAACCAGTTTAAACCATACAAAAGCTAAAGTTCAGAGCCCACGTACCACAATAGTTCAAGAGGTAAAACAAAACAATGAGGTTCTACACAACAGGATGAACAAAATCCAGTCCAATTCTTTCAATAAATGTGAGTAGTTTTAATGGTTTTTAATTTGATCAGGTCCCATTTATCTATTTTATTTTTCTGTGATTGCGTTTGGGGTCATCTTCATAAATTCATTGCCTAGGCCAATATCTATAAGAATTTTTCCAACATTTTCTTCTAGAATTCTTATAGTTTCATGCCTTAGGTTTAAGTCTGTAATCCATTGTGAATTAATTTTTGTGAGTGGTGAGAGGTGCAGATCCTGTTTTAGTCTTCTACATATGTCTATCCAATTTTCCCAGCACCATTTATTGAAAAGGGATTCTTTATCCCAGTGTACGTTTTTGTCTGCTTTGTCAAAGATCAGGCGGTAAGATGAGGATGGTTTTACGTCTGAGTTCTCTATTCTGATCCACTGGTCTGTGTCTCTGTTCTTGTGACAGTACCATGCTGATTTCATAACTGCAGCCTTGTAGTATGTCTTGGAGTCTGGCAAATTGATGCCTCCTGATTTGTTTCTTTCACTTAAGGTTGATTTCCCTATATGGGCTCTTTTCTGGTTTCATATGAAGGGTAGAATTATTTTTTCTAGATTTGTGAAAACTGACATTGGTATTTTAATAAGGATTCCACTGAATCTGTAAGTCACTTTGGATAGTATAGACATTTTAACAATGTTGATTCTGCGAATCCATGAGCATGATATGTCTTTCCATTTGTTTACATCTTCTGCAGTACTCAAAATGTTTTATTTTCTTTGTTGCTATTGTGAAATCTATTGTGTGTTATATTTGATTCTCAGCTTGATTGTTGTTGGTATATAGGAATACTACAGATTTGTGTACATTGATTTTCTAACCTGAGACTCGCTGAATCTATTTGTTAATTCTAGGAATCCCTTGGCAGAATCTTTGGTGTTTTCTAGATGGAAGATCATATGGTTAGCAAAGAGTGATAGTTTGACCTCTTCTTTCCCCATTTGGATACCCTTGATTTCCTTCTTATGTCTGACTGCTCTGGCTAGGACTTCCAGCACTATGTTGAATAGAAGTAGTGATAGTGGGCAACCTTGTCTGGTTCCAGTTATAAGTGGGAATGATCTCAGTTTTCCCCTGTTCATTATGATGTTGGCTGTGGGTTTGTTATATACAGATTTTATAATTTTGAGAGCTGATCTATGCCTATTTTTTAGGAATTCTGTTGGAATTGATTTCTAATTTTATTCCATTGTGGTTTGAGAAGATACCTGATATAATTTCTATTTTTTCAGTTTGTTTAGACACGTTTTGTGTCCTAAAATGTGGTCAATCTTAGACAACATTCTGTGAGCTAATGAGAAGATGTATATTCTGTAGTTTTAGAGTTGAATGTTCTGTAAATATCTGTTAGGTCTATTTGTTCTAGAGTCCTGTTTATGTCCATTGTTTCTTTGTTTATTTTCTGCTTGGAAGATGTGTCCCATTCTGTCAGTGGGCTGTTGAATTCCCTGGCTATTATGAAGCTGCTGTTTATCACTTTGTTTATATCAAGTAGGGTTTGCTTTATGAATCTGGGCACACCTATGTCAGGTACATAAATACTTAGGATTGTTTGCCTTCTTGTTGAATTGTTCCCTTCACCATTATATAGTGACTATCTTTGTCTTTCTATACTTTTGTTGATTTGAAGTCTATGTTATCTGATATGAAAATATTTATACCAGCTATTTTGTTTTTTATTTGCATAAAATATTGTTTTCCATCCCTTCATCTTGAGTCTGAATGAGTCCTTATGAGTAAGATGTGTTTTCTGGAGACAGCAGATTCTTGGCTTTCTTTTTTTTTTTAATCCATTCAACCAACCTATTTCTCTTCAGTGGGGCATTCAAGCTAGTCACATTTATTGAAAGAATTGACAAGTAGAGTGGATTTCTGTTGATTCTCTTGTGTAGAAATGTATTGCTTTGTTTCACCTTTTGAGCCATTGTGGTATCTGGGCTTTCATTTTAGCTTTTGAATGATTTTACACTGATGTGTGTCTGTTGTGCTTATTTATGTATAAGGCAGATCTAAATACTTCCTGAAGGGCAGCTCTAGTTATGATAAATTTCCTCAATGTTTGCTTGTCTGGAAAAGACTTATTAATAATTTCTCTGTCATATGTGAAACTTAGTTTTGCAGGATACAACATTCTAGGCTGGCAGTTGTTATGTTCACAAAGACTGAAGATGGTGGCCCACTCCCTTCTGGCATGTAAGGTTTCTGCTGAAAATTCTATTATCCTGATGGGTTTTCCCTGTAGGTCAGTTGTTGCTTACATCTAGCTGCTTGTAGAATTTTCTCTTTCTTTTTGACTTTGTCCTGGTTGATTAGTATGTGTCTTGGGGATGTCCTGTTTGCTATGAATCTTCTCCTAGTTTGATGACCATCTTATATCTGGATGTCTAGATCTCTAGCGATACTATGGAAGTTTTCCTCAATAATTCTTTCAAATAGATTTCCATGTTTTTAGCTCTTTCTTTTTCTCCCTCAAGGATACCTACAATTCATATTTTTGTTCCCTTTGAATAGTCTCATATATCTCTAAGTGTTTGCTCTGCCTTTGTTGTTCTTTTCTCTGCCTTTTTAAATGATGGTATTAGCTCGAGAGATGTGTCTTCAAGGTCTGAAATTCTTTCTTCTCATTGGTTTAATCTGTTGCTAAAACTTTCTGCTGAATTTTGAAAATCTTCGAATGGCTCTTTCATTTCTTTAAGTTCTATTATATCTTTCCTAATTTTGTCTAGTTCTTTAGTGGATTTTTCATTAATTTCCTTAAATATTTTTTGGGCTTGTTTTTGTTGGTTTTCAACTTTCTCTTCAATTCCATTCATCTTATTTGCCATCCATATTCTGAATTCCATTTCTTTTATTTTGACAATTTCCTTGTAGTTGGAGTTCACTGCTGTAGCTCCATTCTGATCCCTTGGAGGTGTTGATCTGTTTTGATTTTTCATGTTGCCATTGTTATTTTGCTGGTTTCTCCTCATCTGAGAACTCTTTATTCAACTCAGGGCTAATAATTTTTGCTCTTCCTTGCTGATAACTCCACTGCTTGATTAAAGGAGGGGAGGTCACTAGATGGTACTCTTTAATTTTTCCCCTACTCTGGAATGTTAATGTGGCAGAGGAGGGCCAATGCACTTAAAACATATAATGCAGCTGTTCTGATTTGTTCTGTTCTGATTGCCTCTGCTCAAGCCTGTATTGGATGCTGTTTAGGCTGGGTGTTGGTTTGTTCACCAGATAGTTGTAGGAAGTTTGAGCTGGGAGCTGGGTGAGACCCTCTTCGCTCAGGTTATTGTGGGGATTGCTCTCCCCAAAGTCTTCCCACAGGGGTAATAGAAGGAGCAGGATATGGTTGTCATGCGTTCCCAGGCTGTGTGTGTTTGCTCAAACCAGGTTGCAGTGTACTGGTGGCTTGAGTCTGGGGTGTCCCTAGTGGGGAGTTGGACTTCTTCCAGCACTGCTGCAGTGGTGGAGACTCTGGGGTAGGGTCTTGGGGTCCAGGTGCAGTGCTGGAGACTTGAGGAGAGTGTCTCGGGCCTGGTGGTGATTTTGGAGGCACAGAGGCAGAGTCTTGGACTCTGGCCTGAGAACCTCAGATCTGAGTCTGGGGAGGAGCCATAAGCAGAGCTTCTGAGCAGGACTGAGGAATCCAAAGCAGGGCCTTGTGGACAGTGGAGCTGATCCAACCTGGAGGGGGAGGTCAAGCCAAGCAGTCAGGAGGCAGTTGTGTCCTGGATGGTGGAGTAGGGCGAACAAGTGGTAGGCTGTTCTGTAGACTCAGGGGCCCTGCAGTTGCCAAGTTAGGTGGGCAGATGTCAGTTCCAGTGGCCCAGGGACTACAGAGTTCTCCACTCCCCACCCAAGACCTTCCAAAGTGGTCACCTAAAACCTCTCAAGTTGGAGCCTGCTGCACTCTGGTCAAGTCTCATTCTCACATCCCATTGTACTCTAGGGGAGAGGCACTTAGCTTCAAGTCACTAGGTACAGCTCAGGGAAGCCAAAAGTCAGTTCACTCCCTCCCAAGACCTGGCACAGTACATCCGAGAGCTGAGGATGGCTTTAGCTGCTGCCTGATCTCCACTGTACCTGTTGTTTGGTGCAATGGTTCTGCACAGACTCCAGACAGGTACCCAGTCCAATCAGACAGAGGTCTGTGGGGGTGGTGGGAGCTGTCTGACAGTTCATTTCACAGTGCAACAGCAGAGTGAGTGTGGGAGCCTAGCACTCTATTCTCCTATTGTTCCCCGCATGTTCTCTGCTCTTCTTATGTGTATCACCCCGTCACCTTCTTTTGTCTCCACTCTGAGTGTCCCACATTGCTTCTCTGTGATTTCACGATGATGCTTCAGAGAAGAGCGATCCATATGTAGGCAGCTGCCTGCATCTTTTACGTCTTTCCTTGGGAGCGGCATGCTGGCAGGCTGCTTCAAATCTGCCATTTTTTCCCCCTGTGCCGATGCTCCTGTAAATGTTTTAGGTGCATTAACTCATCTCCTTTCCACAATAACCTTATCATGTAGGTATTATTATTTTTCCCACATTCACATATTTAGAAATTAAAACACTGAAAGAATTTAGCTTATACAAAAGTAGACATCTAGTAAATCTAGCAGCCAAGATTTGAACATAGGTCAATTATTCCAAAGCCCATAATACTCATAATCACTATGCTATGAAGTATACCTATTATTTAGCAAATGTGATTTAATGTTAAATTCAACTTTATCTGTTGACTTTGAGTTTTGTCAGAGCCACCAAATGTCAAAAACAGCTCCCACTTCCTCCTTTTCTCTCTCACTTAGAAAACTAAGGAAAGTAAGGTGTACATCAATATTATTTTCCTTTTTGTGCTCTGCTTGCTTGGAGAGGCATTGAGGTACTCAAAGAGATGATGGGGAGACTCAAGGATAATCACTGAGGATTCTACCCTAAGGGAAGATTGGCCTTCTGTTTCTTAGTTGGGTATCTATTTAGGCAGTGAACTTGGTGCCCTTCCTCTGTGCCTTTTTCAGGAAGAAAAAAAATTAATTAAATTGATGGCTAGTTGGCTGTCTAAAAGCCTGTGCTCCCACTCTTCACCAGCTGGACTGTCAGTGTGGATGGTAAACAGGGGCTGAATAGGAGTCAGAACTCCCAGATTAGAGACCTGGGCAGTGGAGAGGACCTGCAAGGCCTCCAAAGAACTGTCATACGCACTGTGCAGAAGCCAGCGGGTCAGTGCCTGGCACTCGGAGGCTGATGGCCAGCAGTTCTGGCCAGAGAGCACACAGAGTTGGCCAGGAAGGGCCTAAAACCCAAAGGCAGCAATGAAGAGTCATTTGTCCTTGTCCTTTTCCTGCCTCTGTACACTTAACATTATGGAAGAACTACATTCTAGCATAGAGAGGGGAAGAGAGGTCGAATTTTGAAACCTGGTATTCAAACATGAGACTAGAATTTTTCAAATGGACTAGACAGATTTTAATAAAATGTGACTAGAAATGCATCTCTCAGAGAAAAAAAGAAATAGATTTTTCAGAACATGGTTTAAGACAATCATAGATTTGAATAAAAGAGTTTATATTTATCCTCTTTAGCTGTGAGGTTCCTTGATTAACTGGTTGTAAAGGCCTCAAGGCATTAGGAGATCAGGCCCATACCACATCACTCCCGTCCTTTCTTTCACTATATTCCGGACACAAAGCAAACTATGTGCAGCCTCAAGACCTTCACACAGGCTGTATGTAGGGCTTGTTCCTACTTACCTTTCATAGCACTATACTCACGTTTTCAAGTAGGCCTTTCCTGAGCATCCTTTCTAAAAGTTTCCCCTACTCCAACTCAGTGACCATGTTTTTTTATGGCCCTCTTCTGGGTTGTTGTAATTCATTGTGTTCCCAACTATAGAATACTCAGGATGGAATAAAACCTGTTATATTTGCTAGCTGCTTTATCCAGGCACCCAAAGTGTCTTAGTTTAGAAGACTGGTCTAGAAACTTGGAAAGAAAAGACTAGAATTTGCCTTCCTCTCCCAGTGGTAATATGTTTTAGAAAGTCTGCCACATGAAATCTGTGTTGTTAACGGTCTGGGCCTATTATCAAGGTCCGTTTCAAGGAGCTTATGGTCATTCCATAAGGATCTCAAAATTTGCATCCTTATGCTTGGAACCCATGTAATCCATTTTTCCACTTTCCTATTTCTTTTCCAGTTTCAACTCCATTTCTCTGCAATTTTCAAGATGTGAAAAGTGAGAAGACTTACCTCCCAAAAAAGGAGATGCAAAGCTTTTGATGTTTTTGAGCAGGGTTAAATTGTGACTGTATCATTGATATATTCAGTGATGAAAAATTATGTCCCACTATGGAATTTGACCTCGCTATTTGAAAATATATACTTTGCTATCTTCTTTCCAAGTGTTGCAAGTCCAAATTAAAAAAGGTGATTGAAAAATATTTGTACAATTAAGTATGATATAACAACAATTTTTGATCAGATCTTACATGAATGAACTAGGCAACTAATTCCTCCATTCAAGCTATCTACTTTTAGATATGTGCTATTTTTTTCTGATTTGAATAACAAATGTGACTTTTGAAATACCTCCACTGTTCCATTTTATTAAATAGGATAGGTGATGAATGTGGCAGTACATCTCTTTAAAGTTTCACTCCTGCACTGCAAGCTTTTGCAAACATTGTAAATGTGAGTTAACATTCTAGAGACCAAACAGTCTTTCACAGATAGTGGCTATGAAGAGTTAAATAGCATGAGTTTGCTACAGTTACAGCCATATTTCTATCAAGCAAGAGAAAGACATAATTATTATTCTTCTGGACAAGTGAATACCTAGAAAAAAATCTCTGGTATGTATATTCAATCTCTGGTAAATATATTCTTTGTAAACTAATCATTTAACACATCTCTATCTAAAGACCAATCATTCTCATTAAAAACGAAAGAACTATGCTTAGTTCTCTAATTCTGTTTAGTTAGAAAATTAAATTGTTTTATACCTTAATTCTCCATTTGTAATTAGCAGTTTAGAACTAAAGGCAGAAATAAATAATACTTTGGAAATGTGTAGCAGTTGGAGCCTTTATAATGTCCACTAGGAACTGTAATGATATGAGAAACAAATAGTTAATTATTGAAAATAATATTTCATATAGATACCAAGGCAGGTCCCACTCGTGGAGGCTTTTAACAATGTTTTACTTGGTGATACTTAGGGCTGAACATGAAAAGAAATTAAATAATCATGATGATTTATATTTCATGATGTGATTTAAAAGCCATTGTAAGAATTATCTTTTCCATCCTCAGAGAAGCCATGGAGAATATTATTGTCATCCTATTTATAGATGTGGAAATGAAAGCTCAGAGAGGCTAAGTGATTTACCCAAAGTACCATAGCTGATAATGATTATAATGAACTCAAGTTGTCTTTGTCTGAGATCAGAAAAAATACCACTATATATAATGGCCCTTGTAACTTCCATGTATTGTTTTCAATTGCATGTTAAACACAAACATGAATAAGATGAGTTATGAAGATGAGATGCGTAGGATATTAGCTATCACACTAAGAATAAAATGCTTTTTATAGATTCTGGGATATGCTCATAATATATTTACATCGTACAAAAGGAATTTGTCTTTCATTTGTTTCTCCAAATATTTATTGAATACCTACTATGTTCCAGGTGCTGGCAGTGGCTACTGAGACAAAAAAAAAATTCCTGTGTTCCAGGAGCTCATAATCTAATGGAGAAAAAGCAAAGACAATTAGAAGTAAATGTAACACATATGACAGTGCTGTGCAATCACATGTATTTTGTACTCAACCCTTCTGGCAATGACAAGGAAAATTCCTTTGAAGGATGAGAGAGAGGTCAGGTGAAGGATGTTAAGTTAGGGGTTTAAGTTACATGTGGAATGCAAGGGAAAGTGTAAGCAGAAGGAATGCCATTTGGAAAACATGGATACATGCAGAACCATAAAGTGTTAAGATCTTATAGAAATACCTTGTCTAGAGAGTCTCATGCAGTACCCAAGAAGTAGACAATTTGCAATTGCATTTATTTAAAATGCATTTGGTACTTAGAAATGAATTATTTGTAGCCTGTTATTTGATTAACAATTTAGCAAAAGAGTGATTGTAATATTAAAGTTCTACAATCCTTACATTGTACATTTCAAATTCTCAAAGACATTAAAAACCAACTTAAATTATTAATGCTTAATTATGCAAACTATAGAGAATATTATGGAAAAGAACTGTATTCAGGTTAGTGAAATATTTATTAACTTTACCAATAACATGTAAAGTTTCCATGTACTCTCTGTAAGGGTAGCATTGCCCAACTATAACAGTATCAAAATCTTGAAGTTGTCTCTATCCATGGGAATGACATGCTTGTAATAATCTGTATCTTCTGAAGAACACTAATGTACAGTCATTTGTTCCACAATGACATTTCAGTCAATGACAAACCACATATACAGATATATGGCAATGGTCCCATAACAATACAATAGAGCTGAAAAATTCTTATGCCTAGTGACATGATTGCCATCCTAACATAGCTGCACAATGTATTACATGTTTGTGATGATGCTAGTGTAAACAAAACTACTGTGCTGCCAGTAGCATAAAAGTATAGCACATACAATTATCTATAGCACATAATACTTGATAATGATAATAAATGACTATGTTACTGGTTTATGTATTAATGTTTACTGTATTATACTTACTATTATTCTTTCAGAGAGTACTCCTACAGGCTCCATTCATGATAAGTACTTTCTACAGGTTACAGATGTACCTTTTTTATATTTTATACCATATTTTTACTATACTTTTTCTATGCTTAGATAATCTTTAGATACACAAAAATTGCCATTGTGTTACAATTGTCTATGGATTTTAGTACAGTAAGATGCTGTACAGATGTGTAGCCTAGGAGCAACAGGCTCTGCCGTACATAATAGCTTAGGTGTGTAGCAGGCTATCCCAACTAGGTTTGTGTAAGTACACTCTATGATGTTCACACAACGAAGAAATTGCCTAACAATGCATTTCTCTGAATGCAATCCTGTCAAGTGATGCATAACTGTATTCTCTACCATTACTTCTCTTTCAATTTCTGAGGATTTTTTCTAATTTTTATTATTTTTTTCAACATATTATGCCCTTATGAATATAGATGCAAAAATTCTCAACAAAATCCTAGCAAACCGAGTTCAGGTGCTTATCAAAAAAATAATCCAAAAAAAAAAAAAAATAATCCATGATGACCAAGTGGGCTTGATCCCAGAGATGCAGGGATGGTTCAACATATGCAAATCTATAAATGTAATTCAACACATAAATAGAAATAAAAATAAAGACCATGTGATTCTCTCAATAGACACAAAAAAAGCATTCGACAAAATTCAGCACCACTTTATGATAAGAATGCTTAACAAAATTGGCATAGACAGGACTTACCTAACAATGATACAAACCATATATGACAAACCCACAGCCAACATCATACTGAATAGGGAAAAATTGAAAACATTACTGCTTAAAACTGGAACCAGACAAGGCTGCCCTCTATCACCACTTCTATTAAACATAGTGCTGGAAGTCCTAGCCACAGCAATCAGGCAAGAGAAGGAAATCAAAGGCATCCAAATAGGGGTAGAAGAGGTCAAACTATCGCTCTTTGCTGATGATATGATTTTATATCTAATTTTTTATTCTTCCCATCACAGCCCATTTCTATAACTCTTATATACACTTATTCCATACTTCATTATTTTGCTTCTTAGCTTCACTCACTATCAAATACAGAAGTCTGTGCTTGCTTACTAATGCAAAACCGAGACCTGAGCCTTAAAGCAATCAGTTTGTGATTGTAAAATAAGTACCTAGATATCCATGGAATATATTCTCTGGGGATCAAGCTTAAAACCAATGGAAAGAATAAGGCCTTATTTAGAAAGAGTTGGGCCAGAAAAGATGGAGTTAAACCTGATGTGGGTAGCAAAGATTGGGCTGAGATAAATAAATTCGAGTCCTGAGAAAAAGACGTAGGATATAGTCTAACTGTTTTTGCTGAAATTCTATAAAATGGATGTGTACCCCTTTTTCTTTCAATCTTTGAGATCCAGTATACCATCTTGTCATATTCTGCTATGATTTCCTTCTCTTTCCCGGCTCCCATAGAAATTATTTTCTGAATCAGAAGTTGCCCAACTATAGCCCATGGGCCAAATCCAGCCCACCATCTGTTTTTGTGAATGACGTTTCACTTGAAACAAAGTCACATCATTAGTTTACTTATGGTCTGTGACTACTTTTGTACTACAAGAGCCAGGTTGAGTAGTTGTAGCAGAGACCATTTGGCCCACAAGTCATAAAGTATTTATTTTCTGGCCCTTCGAAAAAAAGTTCACCTGATCTAAAAGCCTGATTATATAATTATGACATATTGCCTTTTAATACTATTTTTTCATGGAGTTTATTCCTCTCCAGTGAAATTGTTGGCCTTTTTGTGTAGGTGTTTGTATCCCTAAACAATGTCAAGGAGGCTTTAAACAATAAATACTCAAGTTCCAGGAGTTTAGAAATTATATCTTATTCATTGCTATACCTTCAGTATATTGCATTGTATCAAGTGCATGGCAGATGTGAAACAAAAATGTAAATGAATGAATGATTGTTGGTTACAGAGCTTGAGAGAGAGCTGAAATATTTGATTTTAAGGACACAGACTAAATACACACGTTGAGTCAGATATAGTCACAGTGGCAAACTGAACATTAATTTATAAAATCAAGTGGTCAGCTTCAAGCATGGAATTGATGGGTCATTCAACCAATAGGTTCTGACCTATTATATTTCATGACAACTGTATTCACATAAATGAGCATTCAGATGCAGTCTATTTCCTTTAAACAATAAACATTCTTCAATAGATAATATTTATTCTTTTAGACATCAATTTCAAGACTTAGTTCCAACTTAAAACTAATTTAATCTCCAAAAATATGCAAAGCCCACCAGGAGAGGACTTAATTGTTAGAAAAGTAATACAGATTTTTTGCTTCTTAATTGTTATTTTATTTTTTATTACCTTGCCTAAACTCATGCCATACCTTTTCTCATGCTGATTTACAGGACCTGAAAATGAAGTTAAAATAACATATTCTGAAGGCTGGAAATGTGCAAGCTGCTGGCTTTATAGAGGAAAAATCAAAACATTTAGATATTTGTTGACTGTTTAAGAGAGTGCATGCCAAAATAAGAGTCAGTCTGGCATTCTAGGAAAGAATTTTGCCTCTTTTCCCCTTGTTTTGGCTTTTTAATGTTATTTGGAAAAAATAATTTTTTTTTCTGAAAGTTATAGGCCAAGATAGATTCTGTGATACTGTTGTGTTGTACCGGTCTACAACTAGGCAGTACCATGATGCTCTAGTGTGTTGTTTAGCAGACCTTTAGCAAACGTCCTAACATCAGCCCTCCTTCTTCCCTGCCCACGTGCATTTGGGCCACTTCAGCTGATCACCTAGCAGCTGTTTCAGCATCCTGCTGTCATTCATCCTCCACGTGTATCCAGCCCAGTGGAGCTACATTAAAGTGAGCAGGGCTTCACTGCAGAGAGATTGGCTGCCTGCCAGGACTTCGTTATTAGTGATCTTTCTTACTTCTCATGTTTCATAGGCTCTTGAGTGACACTGAATCAGGTTTTTAAGATACTCGATGGAGAGTTGTGGCAAGCCCACATTTCACTACCCCTGCTTTATAAACACCAAGCTTGACTGGTGACAAGTACGTTCTCTGCACAAAGCAAACGTGTATACCTATAAATTGGTATTTCAAATTCTGTACACTAAGATGACTTGGCAAGGATGATGGTGAGTGCACCTGCTTAGCAGAAGAAAAATACCTAATCACCGTCCTGAATAACATTATGTTTAACGAATATAACATTGAAGATTTTCTTTCCAAGAGAAACTAGAGGTATTAGTACCTACTCACTTCATATCAACCGAACACTTATTTTACAATCTATTATTTTAACAACCAAGAAATTCGCATTTTAGTTGGACAATGTTTTCATCTTATATAATAATTTAAATTCATCGGCAAAATTAGGAAAAAACTTGGCAGAACATAAAATTAAACAGAAATATATTCTGGAATTCATTTCCTATTTTTTAAACAAATAAATATGAAGATCAAAAAAGCAGAAATAGAAGCTTTGAAGTGCTTTCTTTCCCTGAATTTTGGCCCTGTAGGAAATAAACATTCATAAATGGAGATTATAATCTAGTTCCATAATCTAGTTTGCCAGATTGTCATCTAGAAGATTACATTAGGCAACAGAATTTGAATAATGTTAAATATGAAACATATTTTAACATTATCTACTCTTCCTCACATTTCAAATGAGAATAAAGTCAAGCTATGAATTAAATGGGAGACACTTAGTAGCACACTTAGTTCTACAACTCTTTTCATTCTACCTTACCATCAAAAGGATATGGGGTTTTGTTTCAGACACAAAAATCCTCAGAACTACTCCTCACCATCCACTCCTCCTCCCCAATTTGTATTCTTTGTTTCTAAAATGCCACATTCATTCTACCCTGGGAAGCTTTATTATATGTAAACTAGACAGAGGGGCCAATGAATTTTACTTTTCTATAGTGTTTGGCTATGTGACATTACAATCACTAAATAACACTTAATGACTGAACCCCAGAAAACATTGTCTGCTTTCTTGCTTCCCTTCAAGAATCAGAGAGGGCATGTGTAGTGAGAAGCTTTTATTCTTATAAAAGCACAGGACAAGGGGTCAAAAAACCTGGATCTTAGAACTAATTCTTTTATTAATCGTGTGATCTGCACACAACTGAACCTCATTTGTATCATCTATAAAATATAAATAACACCTATCTCATAGAGTTACTAATTTAATGAAATCATTCATTAATTTATTAAAACGTATTTATCAAAAAACTATTATTCATTAAGGATTGTTCCAGATGTAGGAGTTATTGTAGTAAACAAAACAAATACAAAACCCTACTTTCATAAAGCTTTCATTCCAGTGGATAAATCAGACAAGAATCATAACAAATGCTTCAATTACATAGTATGCTAGGATATAGTAAATGGCTATAGATAAATTTAAAGCAGAGTAAGGAGGATAGAACATGCTGGGGAAGGAGAGGTAGATAGGGTAGAGTAGTTAGGGTAAGATTCAATGAGGAGGTGGCAATAGCAAGAAGCAGGAGGTGAGAGACTAGCCACCTGGATAGAAATTGATAGGTCCAGGCAGACAAAATATTTGTTGCAAAATACTAAGGCAGAAATCAACCTATCCTACCCTAAGAACAATGAGGAGGATAGTACAGATTGAGTAATATGGAATGGAGAGTACAGGAGATTAAGTCAGAGACACAGTTGGAGCCAGATAATTTAGGCCTTGAGAAAATTGTAAAGCCATTCATTTTACATTAAGTAAAATGAGAAGTTAGTAAAAAGAGTTTGATTTTGGGCCATGATGTATTCTGACTCATTTAAAAATGTTTCATTATGGCTTCTCTATAGAAAATAGATCAAGGTCAAGATGGGAGCTAAACTGGAGGAGTTGGAAGAAGGGAAGCCAGTTGAGATGACTGAAATCATTGAAGAGAGATATGGTATCTCAACATAGGATGAAATTAGTGGCATTGATGAGAAAGAAGTATTTTAACCATATATGTTTGAAGGTAGAGCCATCATGAATTTCTACAAATTGGATGGAAACATGAAAGAATGAGTTATGACATTAAGAGTGTTGGACTGAGAAACTGGAAGAAAAGAGTACCAGTAACTGAGATCAGGTACTGATGGTAAAGTCAGTTGAAGATCAAGAATTCAGTTTGAACATGGTGAAGAACAAAAAACAAAATTGAAGAACTTATACTTTCTAATTTCAAAATATATTGAAGCTACAACAATCAAATTGTACTGTATGCAAGTACAATACAGTACTGGCATAAAAACAGACTTACTCACCAAGGGAACAAAATAGAAAGCACGTAAATAAACCCTTTCATATATAGTCAAATGATCTTTAACTAGTGGACTAGGACACTTAATGGGAAAAGGACAGTCTCTTCAACAAATAGTTTTGGGAAAAATGGATATCCACATGCAAAAGAATGAACTTGGATTCTTTTCTTACACTATATACAAAAATTAATTCTATGTGGATGAAAGACCGAAACCTAAGACCTCAAACTATAAATCTCCTAGAAGAAAACATTGGGGGAAACTTCAGGACATTAGGCTTGTCAAT
>NW_012134969.1:987108-988534 GCF_000956105.1 Propithecus coquereli
ATTTCGTTTTTTAGGATTATATCCAACAGATATTTTCACACTTTAGCAAAAAGACATTTAAATAAGGATATTTATCTCAATATTTTTTGTGGTAATAAAAGATTAAAAACAATATAAATGGTCAAGAGATTATTTGTTAAATAAATTATTTATCTCCAAGCAATGTATTATTGCATTACTAGGGGCATGAAAGAAATGAAACAGATCTATGTAAAATGATGTCAATGACAACCAATGTGTACCGGAAAAAAGTAAGTTGTAAGAGAGTATATATATTATGATGCCACTTAGGTATTCAGAGACATATCTGAAATGATATACAGACCACTGGTAGCTAGATATTTCTAGGAGAAAGGAAATACTGGGAGAGGACATTGAAGGAAAACATTAACTGTTTGTATTATTTGAATTTTCCTGTTTGTATTATTTGAATTTTTCCTTATGAACATCTAATGCCTACTAATAAAAACAGTACAAACAAGTACAGGAACTTAATGATGGAAAAGGCCTTATAGGGAAACTACTGTTCTGTTTCTTTTCTTAGTCTTTTAAAACCTTGAAGCATGAGTACTATCTGTGTATGGATGAGTTTTATGAAAGAGCTAACTCTACTGGCTTTTCCCTGGCAGTACAATATAAATAGCTTCTGTTGAGAAGAGAGAAGAGCAACCTAATGGCCATAAATAGTTTAAAAAGTATGCCATGATGGATTACTGCTTTTTTTCCACTTGCACTCAGACCTTTTAAGTATTATGGGGAAGAAATTCTTTTATTCATTCACTAAGTATTTATTGAGAGATTTTATGAGCTAGTTACTGTTCTAGGTGCTTGAGATACACCAGTGAACAAAACAGATCCAAATCACTGCCTTACACCCAGGGGGAACTGCAATCAGCCTGCCACAAGTGGTCACTAGAGCAACTGCCAAGAAGCATGACCCTCAACATCCTATCCTTTGGAAGACTATATGAAGTACTTGCAATCAATGCACTAGAAAATGTGAGTGCGAAATTTATTGGTCTAACACTTGATTAGCTGAAAGATGACATTCAGAAATGTGTTTTGGCTGACCACATTTGATGTGTGATACATGGTATCAGTAAGCAGAAATCAAACCATTTTTCAAAGCTCAAATTAACAGATTTTAAATAATTAATTTTATTGCTGCATCGAGCTTCACAAATCTAAAATACTTTCATATATTACTTTCATTTCCTCCTAACAACTCGATCATAGGAGGAAAATCAGGGCAAGTGTTTCTTGCCCCATTTAATAGATGGGAATAAGAGCCTCATAAATGTTGTGAATTTTCAAAGGTTAATTGACTGGAAAGTGGCACATCTTAAACTAGTTCCTAGGTTGCTAAAATCTTGGTTCAGTTTTCAGCACATATTTCTTCCTATGAAATACAGAAAAAGTTTTACAG
>NW_012134969.1:1000727-1001634 GCF_000956105.1 Propithecus coquereli
CTGTATTGATCCTTGGTTGCCTTTAGGATAAATTGTATAAAGGTAAAAAAAATTCAATATCTAGGTTTAGAAGGGAAGTTTCTCAGTATAAAAAAGGATATCTATTAAGAAAAACTCTGCAGCTAACATCACAGTTAATAATTTATTTCCTCCATAAATAAAAAAGAAGACATCAAGCAGAACATTGTGCACCAGTTACCAATATCAGGGGAGGACTCCAACTACATGGGGTATAACAAAGATCATCACAATGTCAGCTACTAGGAATAGAAGTCCAAACACTTCTGCCGACTGCATCTTGCTATCAAATCACAGAGAAAACCACAACACAGTCAAGCACTGGTTGGAGCAATGCTTTTACTCACATAGAGAAGAGATAATAAAATCAGTTCCAATGGTGTGCATTTGTACTCCATGACTCGCAGGTCCCATGGCAGCTGATGCAGAGCAATTAGCTTACGTGTATCTCCCACACCACAGTAGAGAGACTCCTTTTCCCACTTGAAGTCTGGAATACTGAAAGCTGGGGGCATGTCTGCAGGCCACTGACACACAAACTTAACAAAACAAAGGAGTACAAATGAAGCCTGCGACAGGAGAAGATATTTCTATTTGAGGAGATATGCCAGGCACAGGCCATGTGGGCTCTTTATCTCTTGGTAGGGAAGTATTCTGTGCTCAAGTCCCATTCAGATGTGGCCTAGGGAGGTTCAAAAGACTGTACCCATAAACTGCCTTTCCCAGTAGAATACAAGGATATCTGCAAGGTTCTCACCTCTTCTTTCAACATTGTATCGAAAATCCTTACAAAAGGCAAGAAAATGTTTTTAAAAGCATAAAGATTGGAGAAAGAAAAAAGATACAGTTATATTTTTGAAAACCATTTCAAGTATACACAATAACTTTT
>NW_012134969.1:1001684-1003535 GCF_000956105.1 Propithecus coquereli
AAACATAATCCTTCCTTAAATTAAGTACAATTTTGTACAGCACTCCCTACTTCTTTACCCCATGCACTGACAATTTCATCAGCAAACTAGCCCTGTGATATAATTGGCACCAATAATGATGTGAGCAATAGAAGACATACCACATAATAATGAGAAACCTGCAACTTTTTCCTGATGCTTATGTTTTTCTCACTTCCTGAGGACCAGTGGCATACTGGTTGGTTTCAGCTTGCACTGACACACCAGAGCCAATTGTTAAACAGTCAAGAATCCAGGGAGCTGGTGTTAAAATCAGCCAGGCTGGAGGTAATGACAACACACAAATCCTACATGTCAGTTCTTGTTTTTGTTCTTTTTCTTGATGAGACACTTCAGCAGCATACCAATGCTAAGAACCAATACCAAAAATTCTTATCTTTTAAATATTAGATACACGTTTCCTGAACTAATTGTCTCTTTTCCACTGTCATTTTTGTTGATTCAGTTCCCTGTTACCTCTCACCCAGAATATGTAAGACTCTCATCATTTCTTACCAAATGCATTTATTTCATAGCCTTTTGACAAATCTCATCTTTGTCTTAATCCATCAATCTATCATTCACTGTAGTTGCAGAGTTACTTTTTGTCTTAGCTTGGCTGTAATAACAAAATACTATAAATACTATAGACTGGTTAAACAACAGAAATTTATTCCTCACAGTATTGGACACTGACAATCTGAGACCAGAGTGCTGGCATGGTCAGGTTCTGGTGAGGGCTCTCTTCTGGGTTGAAGATTATCATCTCATTGTATTTTCGCATGGCAGGAGAATAAGCTAGCTCTCTGGCCTCTTATAATGGCACTAATCCTGTTGACGAATGCTTCACTCTCTTGACCTAATTATCTTCAAAGACCCCATTTCCAAATGCTGTCATGGTGGGGATTAAATTTCTACATATGAATTTTGGAGGGACACAAACATCCAGTTCTTACCACGCTCCTACTACATGGCCACCAGAGGTATGGATGGAGGCTATTAGGGGTGCTCACCCTCATCAAGTTTCTGTGTCACCTGAGTGGATGGCTTCTCATTGAATGTCAGTGGTATCTCTAGAGGCAGATTTCCAGAGACCTCCAGACATGGCAATGGGTGGCTTTCCAGCCTTGGCCCACTTACATTCTGGGGAGGAGTGTTTTCAGCAAGGTCTGAATCTCAGCCTTGGGAAGGGGGGTCCCATCACCAAATATATTTCTTCATTTGGTATTCTCCCTCAGCCCTTCGACATTTTTGGAGTTTCCTTTACTCCTTTATAGTTAACCCCTTATAAACTAGAAAATGACTCTCTATGTTAAACTTTTCCTCTTAATAAATTAGGTACTTTCTGATCTCGACAGGATCTTGAATGTTACTTCAAGAGACAATGTGGTGTTCATACCCCAACCCCTGCTGAAATGAAATTCCTGATACTTCCCCCCAAAGAGTGGTGAATTAAATCTAAATTGTAACTCTGAAAGAAAAGAAATAAAATTTAAACAAAAAAGAATAAATATACAATAATATTTGGAGAGGTACTCTTCCTCTCAGTAATTGATATAATATAATAACTACGCAAAAAATCAGTAAGATATATTTTCCATCAACTTGACCAAACTGACTTTCATAGAACATAGTACCCAACAACTGCAGAATAAGCATTCTTTTCTGAGGAACACAAAACATTCTCCAAGACAGACTGTATGTTGATCAATAAAACAAATCTGAAAGAATTCAAATCATGCAGAATGTGTTCTGTGACCACAAGAGAATTAAACTAGAAATCAATAGCAGTCTAGCAATCTAGAAAATTCCCAAATATTTGGAAATTAAAAA
>NW_012134969.1:1003585-1005062 GCF_000956105.1 Propithecus coquereli
GGAAGTAGAAGAGTGTGAGGAGGATGCTCTGTGGCTAGCGTGTGCTTCAGCTCAGGCTTCGGAAATTGGAAGAAAAGGCAAGTGGCAGCAGACAAGTGAGACATGCTTTTTATTGTCCAGGGCGATACAGCAGTGGCGAAAAGCATGGCTGAGAACATGGTGAGCGCTTATATATGGCTCTGAACAATAGTGGAGACATGCCATGGGAAAGCGTGATCACATGGTTCACATAGGAGATAACACCTTGGTTACATGAGTATGCTGATTCATACCTCCGCAGACGGCCAGCTAGCCAGGAGGGCTGGGCTGGAAAAACACTGTGGCGGTCATCTTAGTTTGGCTTAAGAAACCTGTTGCCTATACAAATGCATTTTCCCTTACAAAGAGCAAACCAAACATGCCTGAGAAGGAATGACCTAATATGACGGAAATGGCATGTTCTTGGCAGTCTGGAATGCAAATTCGGTCCCTGGCTGGGCCAGCAGTGGTGTACCTGTGCAGTCTCTGGCTCTCTGGGCTTGAGTATCTTAACCACACAAGGAAGAGGCTGAATTAAACAGCTTTTAAGGGTCTTTTCATTCCTAGAGGTCTATGATTTGATGAAATTGGTAATTACCACAACAGAGGTGGTACCACTGGCTGCCTCAGAAAGTTAAGATTGCAGAGATAACCAGTCATCCACACAAATAAGACAGAATTTGTCTTCCCCCTCTTCCCTGTATATCAGAAGTCCTTGGGAGAATAAGCTGTCTTTAAGGTGTAAAGGAATATTGAAGACAGAAAGAACTCAAGTTTCAAAGTCAGAGGACTGAGTCAGTTTGAACTTGGCCCTTCCATTCACTACTATTTGGCATAATTCAAGTTATTCAACATTTCAGATCCTCAGTTTTCTCATGAGTGATAGGAGTATCATACCCTACCTTCTGGAATTGTTGGGCTTGGCTGATAGGGTTGGCCAATACAACCTTTTAATTCTGCTCTAATAGAAAGCAAGCTTCTTGAGGTCAGAGATTAATATAGAGATCTTTGAAGCCCTAATGCATTGACCAGTAATTGATACTTTGTAGTTGCTTTATGAGTGTTATGTTCATTGAGTAATCAATTATGTAATTAGCAGCAAGTGACCCAAGGACAGAATGTCATTAGGGTTGTTTTCTACAGACAACTGAAGCAATCAGAATCTCTTTCAGATGGTGTACAACACCATTCACATCAGTTTTGCATAATACTTTGAGGATTGTAGTGATCACCTTGACAATAAAGTGAGGTTTAAATTATGCTCAGGTGTTCTGTTTCAGAGCCAGGGAAAAGTCACATATTTTAAAACTGTCCTTTTTAAAGCACAAGGACAAACACTAGTGGTTAAAATATTAACTCTTAGCTATTTGGAAAATTGACTATCTCAATCTTATACAAAAGATTCCAAATTCAGAGGCTTATGTTTCTATAATACAAAATATTAATATTTAACAAGTTT
>NW_012134969.1:1016637-1018333 GCF_000956105.1 Propithecus coquereli
TGTTGAGCCCAGGAGTTTGAGAGTTTAAGGCTGCGGTGAGATATGATGATGCCACTGCATTCTCGCCTGGACAACAGAAGGAGACTCTATCTCAAAAAAAAAAATTATTTCTATATCCATTAAAAAACATTTGGATCGTAAAATCAAAATAACACTATTATAGCACCAAAACCCATATATAACTAGGAATAAATATAATGAAAATGTACAGTATCTTTTGCTGAAAAGTACAAAACATTTGTAAGAAAAATTAAAGAAGATGTGATAAAAGGAGACATAGGCCATGTTCATGGATTGCAAGATTCAATATATTTAAATATTCTTTTTCCCTAGATTGATCTATAGATTCAATGCAATCACAACCAAAATCTCAGTAGGCTTTTAAAAAGCTTGGTAACCTCATTCTAATATTGATACAGAAATACAAAGGATCCAGAGGAATCAGTTTTGACATTTAAAAATGCAAAGACAGAATTAGAGGATTCACACTTTCTAATTCGAAACTTACTGTGAAGCTACTGCAACAAATGGAACCCATGGAACAATGAAACAAAATAGAGAGCCTCACCCCACACATATGTGGTCACTGTACGTGTATGTAAAAAGTGTTGTTGGAACAGCTGGATGTCTATGTTAAAAAAAAAAAAATAAAAGAATCTCAACTTTTCTCTTATTCCATAGTGAAAATTAATTTTAAATGGCGTTACATCTATACATAAAACTGGAAACACAAAATCTAGAAGAAAACAGTAGACCTTCATTATAATTATGGTAAAGTATTTCTTAGACAGAAGATCAAAATATTAATCTTAAAAAAACAATTGTTTGGCATTTTCTTAATAAAATTATGGATGTCTCCATACTATGATGAAACAATTCCACATCAAGGTACTTAACATATGTCCATAAAAACACATTTGTAGATGTTCATAGTAGCCTTAAGCATAATTGAACCAATCTAGTAACAATCCAAATATCCATCAATAGAAAAATTGATAAACACATTGGAGCATATTCATACAATGGAATGCTTATCATTAATAAATTGGAATGAAGTAATGATATATTCAACAACATGGTGAATTTCTAAAACATTTTATTATGCAAAAGATACCAAGCACAAAAGAATACAATCTTTATGATTTTATTATACAAAAAAACAAGATGAAGAAAAAGTAAATAATAATAAAATCAGAAAGTGCTTACTTCATGGATTGGGGCACTTATTTAAGAGGGACATGAGGGAACTTAGTGTGGCGATAGATATGTTCTGTATCTTCATTGGGGTGGTTATGACATGTGGCTATACAAGTGTAAAAACTCATCAAACTGAACACTAAAGAAATTATGTATGTAAATCATATCTCAACAATTTAAAAACTGTGTACCAAATGAAAATATCTGTATTGATCCTTGGTTGCCTTTAGGATAAATTGTAAATACCTTTAAACACATACAAGGGTCTATATAATTCACGTTTTTCATTTAGACTTTTTTCTCACCTGTTTCTATACTTGCTCATGCTTTATAACTTCCAGTTATAATACTGAACTATTGCACATAAAATTCCCCAATGTGACATATTTCTTAAACCTTCATACCATTACACATATAGCTTCCTCCACCTGGACATTTTTCCATCTATAGCTTTTCTCAGAGTTCAGCACATATTTCATTATATTAGAAGCCTTTCCTA
>NW_012134969.1:1022433-1023752 GCF_000956105.1 Propithecus coquereli
GTATATGTATACACAAAGAGTGCAATGCGCACCACCCGAAGAATGGACATATTTGAAACTCGGACTTAGGGGGTCAGGGGGGCAAGGGCAACATATGTAACCTAAACATCTGTACCCCCATAATATGCTGAAATAAAAAAAAAAGGAATATAAATGTCTATCTTAGGGGGTCAGGGGGGCAAGGGCAACATATGTAACCTAAACATCTGTACCCCCATAATATGCTGAAATAAAAAAAAAAAGGAATATAAATGTCTATCTTGAAATGCTTTAGAGATAATGGGAATGAAACAGGTAGCACCAATAGTAGGGCATAGTAGATGTTCAATAATACATAAATATTTTCATGAAACAGTATTTGTGGGCTTTTTCTTAACAATAATAAATATTGAACCCCAGGAGCTCAGAGCTTCTGAGCCACTCTATATAAGAAGTAATAATAACTCAATGTGTTTTAAATTAATAATTTCACTTTTTCAGTTTTATTTTTTCATTAGCCTGCAACTTCTTAAGAGTCTTATTACAGAATTTCTCATGTATAGCACACAATTTCGTTATAACAGAAGTTCAATAAACTCTTTTTAATTTACTGATTGATTTAACCCCAAATAAAGGCATTTTAACTTTAAAATGTTCCACTTTGTTTCTGGGAATATGCAATTATGTTAGGGTTCCCCAGAACCATGCTTAAGTTCAATGATTTGCTAGAAGGACTCACAGGACTCAGAAAACTGTTATATGTGTTGTTACAGTATATTGCAATGAAAGGATACAGATTAAAATTGGCCCTCTCAGCAAAGTCACATGGAGGCACACCCCATTCTCCTAGCATCTACCCTATATGCAAATATGTGGGAAGTGTTGTCAATCACAAAAGGTTAGCCAAGACTTGGGTTCAGTGTTTTATTAAAGGTCAGTCATATAGCCATGTAGTTCTTACATTGTTTACCTCAGCTGCTAATAATATTCCAGTCTTCTCTCACCCTCTCAGCCTGTCACCACCCCCATCCCTCCTTTCTTCCCCTTCCCACTCCTCCACCCTCCCCCATGCTCTAAGGAAAAAGAGATGTTCAGTATAAATCACATTGCTAGGATAAGCTTATCTGGTCAAACTTGTGGAGCATGGTGCCAGTTTGGTAGGGATAATACATGTCTCCAGCATACAAAAACAGTCATTTACAATAAATACAGTGTGGTCTAAGGCCTCAGTTATACAAAATCACACTTGTCAGGCAGATTATTACAAGGGCTAAGAGGTTACCTCCCAGGAGATATTAAGGGCCAGTCCTAAACACACACTTTTCTTCAGAATGTGCAGG
>NW_012134969.1:1025697-1047241 GCF_000956105.1 Propithecus coquereli
CCCTTTCTCTCAAAGCACTCGTTCTCTTAACTCACTGACTTGTTTTCTGTTTTGGCTACCTCTTAACATTTGTTGGAAACATTCAGAAGTCTAGATGCAAATATTTTCCTATCTCATATTAATCTGGAGAATGCTTTTCCTCATCTTAAAAAATGGTAGTAATAATATCAATATTTCTTTCTGGAGAGATCACATAAGTACATAAAACATACCGAGCACATAGTAGGCATTTGTAAAATATTTACTTTCTTACTGTATCAGCATTAATTAAATCAGAACATAATTTGGGTCACTGCATCTGGATCATATTTCTGCTGGAATTCTAGTCAACATTGAGTTTCTGGTAATTGACCAAGGGCTGCAGCCCCACTTTCTGGGCTGAGAGGTTATTTAACATCTTCTCTGCTGAGGCAATCACTAGTAGTCTTACAGTAAGCTTGGCATTTAAGGCAAGCTGGGAATCCAGAAATTTCTCTCCTATATGGAAAAAGAATTAATAGTGTAGCAGGACTCATTTGCTATAATGAAAAGTTTTTTTCATTGATGGCCTGAGAAACTTTGGAGATTTTTGGGGGGAATGAGTTTAACTCTGTTCTTCACTGATTTTCCTTTCTAAAGTCTTCAGTGTTCATGTAACACACAGCTTCCCTAAAGATCAGAATTGTAAGATGGCAGGATATATAAAGCTCTGATGAATGTAATCAATCAGATAAATTTTAAAAGCTACAATAATGCTGGAGTTTTCAAAAGATGAGGTACAAACCTTATATCTTGACACATTTAAGGTCAATTCCACCTCTGATAATCTACCATTTCATAAATTATATATTCATTTAAAGTATTATTAATAGTCATAATAAACATTAATTAATTTAATATGATTAAAGTGACTGCCACATTCCCCAAAAGCAGGGCTAAATATGGTGTGCCATTTTGCTGCATTTAAGATCAGGGAATGAAAATAATGTTAGTCAATAGGTCAAACAGGGGCTCACACCTCACCTGGGTACTCATAAAATAGCTACCCTTTCTTGAGCATTTCTTATGTGCCAAGCACTGAGTGGAAAATATGCCTTAGAACACTTCTTTCATTATGCTTATGAGGTAGGTATAATTACCTACTTATAGCAGAAACATTAACTTTTCCAAATTTCCCAGTGAATGAATTCCAAAATAATATTTTAACTAAAATCAGTCTTTTTCTAACAGCATTACTTTAGAAAACTTGCTATTATAAATTATTGATCTACCCCTTTGAAAAGTATAATATGTTGGTTTCTTTTCCCAGACTCTCACAAGTCTTTCAAACCAGGAAATGTCTTTCTCCAAAACCTGGGAACCATATTTGTAAAATACAAACCTCAAAAGAGATAGCACCCCTGTCTCTTGTCTCTGAGGAAAGGAAGATGCCTAAGTTAGGCTGGGTCAAACACAGGAGCCTAACTTGGGATGGGCACCAATTAGCACAACACAGATGACCCAATAACGAAGAAAAACACTTTCAAATGCAGGGATAACTCAATCAACTCCAGATATTCCATTGTTTATCCTCCCTCCTAGCATCTACCAGAACTTTTTTGTTAACTTACTCTAGGGCTTAAAAATCCTCACACTTTCTTTCAGTGAAGTTGAGTTTAGTCTTTCTCCTTTATTGTGATAGTATTGAATAATGTTTTTCTTGCCTATTTAACTTTGCCTGGTGCAATTTTTGTTTTAACAGTGGAAAAGGATAAACATTTTGGCAAGCTATTCTTAAGAGTCACCATCTTCTCTGGAGAGATAAACTATAAAGCTCCTTTTAAAAATTCTGTTCATTCTTTAGCATGTCATTCAGATATCTACTTCTCCATGACATCTTGCCTGATTTACCCCATTGCAAATAATTGCTAGCTCCTTGGGATGTTCCCATACTCCATTTATAACACTCAGCATGTATGAATTGTGGCTTCCCCATCAGATGGAGCACAGCGAAGATACTAGCAGTGTCTTATATATAACAAGGCATGGCAAAGGTCTGAGACCTTTTATACCACTGTCTCACCCTCTAAACCCAACTCTGCAAATGTACTGAACATTTGAGAGAGTTACTAAATTCTTTAAAACATAATTGAAAGAAATACACTTCTTTGTAAGACTCCAGGGCAGTGAGGGTAAACTAGTATGAAGACCATCATCAAAGAGAGAGATAAGAGTCCCCAGGTATGAGAAGAAGTTGCCTTACAGCAAAGTGCAGTGTTTGTGAAAATCGCTCTATTGTTTTTCCAAAACCCTAGAAAGGAACTCAAGAGAATTGCTTAAAGATTCTCAAATCCTTCAAGAAGAAATTCTTAAAATTTTGTTCCCCCATTGGATATCTGCTGCACAATCAGGGCTGACCACTCTGTCTAGAGAAACGGGCTAGAGAACTATGCAAACATGGCATGCAGTCATACCAGGAGCAAAGAGGGCAGGGAATCCTCCTTGGAGTTATATATTTGTAAACAGTGAAATTGAGTCAGTGAAAGACAGATGAGATTGGGAGTTATGGGTTTGCTGTAATCTTATCAGAGTACTTCAGCTCAGTGCTACTTGCTGGGGGTCAGGTGAAAGATGTGGGACCATAAATGCTTAAGAAAGTTGACTAGGATTCTGTCTTATGTCAGTAGGGCGTGATGAGGCCTCTAGTAACGTATGGCATACCTTGTGAATCTGAGCTACATCAACAGTGATTTCAACAAACTGAGATAGGAGCCTCTTCCAAAGAATAGGAGGTGTGTTTACATAAGGAAAAAAATCATTATAACCAAGAACTACTAAAGTGATCCTTATTTTTTCTATTTCTCTCATACCAGCTCAGCACACTGCAAAGTAAATGAAAGGAAGAATGGGTAGGAGATATGAGAGTACAAACTACATTCCTCATTCTCCTCCACTCCACCGGAGGGATGAAGCCATAATCTGGTCTTTGTTGAGTTAGCATGTGAGTCTAAAGCAGGCATAGTAAATCTCAGTGATAAACATAGACTGCTTAAATTATCAAAAGTGCTAGAAAATTTGTCAAACCAGACTGAAATTTTTTTATTGTTATTTCAAAATATTATCGGGGTACAAATATTTTTGGTTACGTGGATTGCTTTTGTTATGCTTGAGTGATGGACACACTTATGTTATAAGTGTGTCCATCACTCAGATAGTGTTCATTGTACCTGTTAGGTAGCTTTTCATCCATCACTTCCTCCCCCTTACACCTTGCCTGATTTCCACTGAGTTTTACTTCCCTCTGCCCACATGTGTGTTTATTGGTTAGTTCCAATTTAATAGCAAGTATATGTGGTGTTTGTTTTTCCATTCTTTAGACACTCCACTTAGGATAATGGTCTCCGGTTCTATCCAAATTGTTGCAAAAGGACTTAATTCATCCTTCTTAATGGCTGAATAGTTTTCTATGGTATATTTACACGATATTTTGTTATACAATGCATGAATTGATGGGCACTTGGGTTGATTCCACATCACTGAAATTGTGAATTGTGCTGCAATAAACATTCAAGTACAGTTGTCTTTTTGATAAAATGACTTATTTTCCTTTGGGTAAATAGCCAATAGCAGGATTACTGAATCAAATGGCAGTTCTACTTTTAGTTCTCTGAGGAATCTCCACACTGTTTTCCACAGAGGTTGTACTAATTTGCAATCCCACCAACAGTGTAGAAGCATTGCTTTCTCTCTGCATCTACAGAGGCATCTATTGTTTTTGGAGTTTTTAATAAAAGCCATTGTAACTAGGGTAAGATGATATCTCATTGTGGTTTTAATTTGTATTCCTTTGATGATTAGTGACGTTGACCATTTTTGCAAGTTTATTGGCCAGAAGCCTTTGAAAACTTCTGTTTATGTCTTTTGCTCACTTTGTAACCAGAGTTCTTTGTAGATTCTAGTTATTAGCCCTTTATTTGATGTACAGCTTTCAAATATTTTTTCCAATTCTATAGGTTGTCTATTTGCTCTATTGATTGTTTCCTTAGCTGTGCAGAAGCCTTTAAATTTAATCAAATCCAATTTATTTATTTTTGTTGTAGCTGTGATTGCCATTTGGGTCTTCATAAATTCTGTGACTAGGCCTCTATCTAGAAGTGTTTTTCCTACATTTTCATCTAGAATTCTTATGGTTTCATCCCTTACATTTAAGGCTTTTATCCATTTGTATTAATTTTTGTGAGTGGTGAGAACTGTAGATCCTTTCCATTCTTCTGCATGTGGCTATCCAGTTTTCCCAGCACCTGTTGTTGAATTATTGAATTGTGCATTGTTGTTTCCTTTGTCAAAGATCAGTTGGATGTTTGTGGAAGGTTTTATATCTGGGTTCTCTGTTTTGTTCCATCGGTCTATGTCTCTATTTTTGTGCCAATACCATGCTGTTTTCATTACTATAGCCTTGTCGTATAGTTTGAAATCTGGTGATGTGATGTCTCCAGATTTGTCATTTTTGCTTAAGATTTTTTTGGCTCTTCAGGCTGTTTTCTGGTTTCAAATGAAGTATAGAATTATTTTTTCAAGATTAGTGAAATATGACATTGGTATTTTGATGGAATTGCATTGAATGTGTAAATCACTTTGGGTAGTATGGACATTTTAACAATGCTGATTCTAGTGATCCATGAACATGATAAGTTTTTCCATTTATTTGTGTCATCTGTGATTTCTTTCCTCAGTGTTTTGTAGTTCTCTTTGTAGAGATCTTTTATCTCCTTGGTTAAGTCACAAATCAACAATCTAATGACACATATTAAGGATCGAGAAAAGAAGAGCAAACCAAACCCAAAGCAAGCAGAAGAGAAGGAATAACTAAGGTCAGAGCAGAATTAAATAAAATGGAAAACAAAAAATAAAACAATGAAAAGGGTCAGTGAGACAAAAAGTTGGTTATTTGAAAAGATAAACAAAATTGACAGACTTCTTCCCAGATTAACTAGGATAGAAGAGAAAGGACCTAAATAATCTCAATCAGAAATAAAAAAAAGGAGATACTACAACTGATACCACCAAAATATAAAATATTATCTGTGAGTACTATGAAAAATCTCTATGCACATAAACTCAAAAATGTAGAGAAAATGGACTAATTCCTGGAAACACACAATCTGCCAAGACTCAGTCAGGAAGAAATAGAACTCCTGAACAAACTGATAACAAGCAACGAGATTAAAGCAGTAATAAAAAATCTTCCAACAAAAATAGCCCCAGACCAGATGGATTCACAGCTGAATTTTACCCCACCTACAAAGAAGAGCTGGTAACCATATGCAGAAATTATTCCATAACATAAAAAGAGAGGGAAACCTCCCCAACTCATTCTACAAAGCCATTAGATACAAAAGCCAGGAAAGGACACAATGACAACAACAATAACAACCAAAAGAAAACTACAGACCAATATCTCTTATAAATATAGATGTGAAAATCCTCAATAAAATACTATCAAAGAGAATTCAACAGCACATCAAATTTACCATGACCAAGTGGGCTTCAGCCCAGGGATGCAAGCATGGTTCAACATACAGAAATTAACAAATGTATTTCATCACATAAACAGGAGCAAAAACAAAGACCATATGATCATCTCAATAAATACAGAAAAAGTATTCAAGAAAAAAAATTCAGTATCCTTTCATGATAAAAACCCTCAACAAACTAGACATGGAAGATAGAACGTATTTCAAAATTATAAAAGCCATATATGACAAACCCACAGCCAACCTCATACTGACTGGAGAAAAGCTGATAGCATTCCCACTGCAAACTGGAACAAGACAGGGTTCCCATTGTCACCACTTTCATTCAACATAGTGCCAGAAGTCTTAGCCAGAGCAATCAGGCAAGGGAAGAAATAAAGAGTATCCAAATTGGGAAAGAGGAGACCAAACTATCACTTTTTGCTAAGGATATGATCTTATATTTAGAAAACCCCAAAACTCTACCAAGACACTCCTGGAATTGATAAATTTAGCAAAATCTCAGGTTACAAAATCAATGTATGCAAATTAGTAGCATTCCTATACATCAATAACAGTCAAGTTGAGAATCAAATTAAATACTCAATACCATTCATAATAGCCACAAAGGAAATAAAATACCTGAAATATTTTTCAATGAACCCCTTACCCGGGGAAAATTTCATCATATATGTCAATTAGTTGAGCCCTGTTTTTAAAGATGTGACATCAATTTTTATCCCTACCCTCTACAATGTACCTTTCACATAGTGGGTTCGTGTAACCATTCCTTTTTGAATGAACTATTCGTAACAAATAGCTCAGAGACTGAAAAAAACAAATAAACATTCTACCAGCTGTAACAACAGTGTAACTAGTGAAATTAGTGCATACCTAGATTAAGTATCCATCTCTTGGTGGATAATGCTGAAATAGCTATTTTGATGGGGTTAAACTGTATATGAATTTCTTTGCCTTGTAACTACTAAGTCTTGTGTGAAGAAGAAACAGCTAGAAATTTCAAGCAAAGATACCATTGCAGAATGGCTGCCAAAGGCAAATGTATAATTTGCAAAAAGGTTAGCAGAGTTTCTTCTTCCACAGATGTTATTTCCTAGAAAAGAGGAATTGAAAGATAATCCTGCCACAAAAAAACAGCAGCTGATTCATCCAGCCCTTCTTTCAGTAAAAATGCATCCTTAGTTTGATATTTGAATATATGAATGTTCATGTATTGAGGACTTTGTGAGCTTTCTAATAACTTATCTTACCTACATGCCAGTTTATTATATTGGAAGGCAGCAAACATACATAAATCTTAAGTGAATTGAGACAAAAAGTATATCTGAATTCCTCACTTATTTTTCAAATATTTTCATTGGCTTACCTTATGAAACAGTAACCTTGAAGTCGCATACTTAAATTTCAAATTTATCAATAGAAAATTGCTATACTTCAAAGTCCTGCTTGAGTTTGTTCTTCATCTATGGAATATGTACGAAAATATTCTTCTATTTTACCAGTGTGGTGTGATACCTAACTATTAATAATAAAAATGACTGTAGCATACCTTTGTTAAAATGGAAGTGCTATGTAAATGCTAAATAAGACCAAAGATCATAAACACACAACCAGAGGTATGTTTCTAACAAAGAGTAATACATTTGAATAAATAAATGGCATACTCCCCACTCAGAAATCGGAGAAGCCTTAGTGCTTAGGCAGCTTGTAATAATTTTCAAAGGAACACTCCTGGGGGTAAGAGACTGATATTGAATCTTTTCAGAAGATAATTCTAAGTAAAAAGGATATCATATTTTATTGACTACTGATCATGCACTAGTGGAAACAGAATAAAAATACAGAAATACTGAATTTTGTTGTCAACGCTAGTTGTAAAATAAATTAAACTGTCTAATGTGCATTTACTGTCTTTGCCACATGGAAGATCCCAAGGTTTTGCTCTGAATCTAGTCAGAGAGCAAAAAGGAATTACCCATTGTAACCATAAAAGTGGGGTGTGGGTGCAGTGTGCACTGTCTGGTGGATGGGCATGACTGTAGCTCTGTCTTGGGTGGTGCAAAGGCAATATATGTAACCTAAATGTTTGTACCCCTGTACTATTGTGTATGTGTATATATATATATATTCATATAAAAAGTCAGGTGTGAATTAACATATGAGTATTTTTACAAGTGAAGGTATTGTTTTCACAATTTTCTACTAAATTAGCACTTTTAATCTTTCATTTTTGGATTCAATTTTGGAAAAATATAAATTCTCTGTAATTTAGTTGCCATCAGTATTTCTCTTATTTATGAGAACTTGTATTCAGACAAAATGTTTGCCACAGGGAAGGGATCAATGACAGAATGACCTGTATGTGTTCATATGCTAAAGGAAGAACTGGGCAGGAGTAACCACCTACATTGTGGAGCAAATTCCAAAGGTTCAACTTTGTTTCTAGCCATTGCTACTCTATTATTCACTTTAGGTAGACATTTGTATGGACTCGTATTATGAGGGGCTTATGAAGAATTGAAGTTATCTGTTCTAGTGAGAGAAACTGAGAAGGAATACATTTCAGTACTTAGCACTTAGTCTCTCAAATAGGCCTCTGAAGAAATCCTCATAAGGAAGTGCTTTTGATGCCACTGCAAAAGTGAACCCAATATTCCTGTATTTACTTTGTCTTTTGTCTGAGTATTTCAAAATTCCAAATGACCTCACAAACATCCACACTATAATTCTTCCATTGGTACTGTAAGAGGGCAAATCTTCTACTTTCCCTCTTATTTTTTTTTTAAACAGGACGGAAGTTTTCTTTAAAGAATTCTTACTAGGAATGGCCAACTTGTTCAAAAATAGCTTCACTGACAGCTTCATGCCTTTTCAGAACTGAACTTAAGCTGTGCCTTCTCCTGTTCTCTTTGAAGGCCCTGAAATAATTGGAAGAATATTTTTATTATATCATCCATCTGGAAAAGGAAGCCTGAGATACTATGAGAAGGGCCATTCTTTCTTGTAATATTTCTGGCTGTGACTTGGGGTAAGATGTTTGATATGTCATAAGAAAGACGGCTCTCATTAGATTTCCAGCCCATTTGCACAATAGGGGAAAGATCAGCATCTGATCAGTAACCTATAAAATTTCTGTGTTTTAACTTTCGGCTTTCACCGATTCTCATACTAGCATTTTTACCACTTTGTGTTAGTATTCTCTCTCCCTCTCTCTCTCTCTCTTACTCTCTTACTCTCTCTCTCTCTCTCTTTCTCTCCTTTACTGCTTCTTCGCACTGAGTTTCTTAGTCATCTATCCACATGCCAAGGACCATTTGCCACTTTATAGTAATAGTAATAACCCAAGCTTATGCAGGATGGTTCCCTCAGGAGCTTTGAGAACTTCATAGATACTATCCTGCATCCTGTTAAATCCGATAACTTCCCTAATGGATGGGCACATAGTATCTTCCAATTTCCCTGACTTTCTAGACAGAATATCATGATACCTTGCCTGGTATTAATCAGAAACATTGGTTTCTGCTCATTCATTAATCATCATTTATCTAAGACTAAAGAGAATAATTATGCCTGAATCAATCTCTTTTTTGAATTTGCCAATAAGCTCAGCTTTGTTTGGAGTAGCTATAAGGGATAATTAAAAAGATTTTGTGAATCAAAATTTAACAGGGTATCAGGAAATTCACATACAGATGTAAATTATTAATCTTTAGATTTTATGAGTAAATTAAAAACATTCACACAATGGTATTTAGAATTTTAGGTGCTGAATCTACTTTAATATTGTTTCTGAGTAACTATGGCTTAGAGATCATCATGGATTGGAAATTTTCACTGGAGGATAAAAAAATGATAAAACAGTGATTGATTAAAAGTCATATAACTCAGATTCAAATGCAAAAGTCACAATAAGGATATAGTGAGAACCGGAAGTTGACATCGGTAACATTTATACTTAATATCTTTCTCTTAATAATTTGTATTTTGGACCCACTATTGACCTCCATCCTGTCCTTAATCTGGTACCTTCATAACAGGGAGTTAAGCACAATGATTAAGAGAATGAGCTTTGGAGCATCACAGAGCAGCATTTGAATCCAGCCCTATCCCTTATTTCTTATGGGTAATGGAGAAGCTATGAAACCTCTTTGAGCCTTGGTTTCACCGTTGGTAGGAGTGACTTAAAAAACCCCACAAAAACAACATAGGATTGCTGTATATACTAAATGTGTGTAATGGGATTAGCATGTATCAGGTATCAAGTTTGTCTTCAATAAATGATAGAAAAATAGTAATTTTTTTTTTATTTTTTAGTTATTATTCTTCAGGTTCTGATTTGAGCTTTTCCTCCCCAGTGAGCATCCCAGTCTCTGCCCCAACGTTGCATTCATCTATCACTTATTCCTCTGGATTTCACTGAACTTACTGAGACTTTATGTTATCTTGATGAGCTAAGATGTCTAGTGTCTTTGATGGGGACTATTAGCTAATCTGATAATCCTTGTAAATCCACTAGTAAGTAAAACCCAAGTAAGATATTCAGGTCTTTTCTATCACACAGTTTACTAATAAGCACATATTTCTAGAGATGAACTATGAAGGCTATATAAGCAGTCATTGCTGAAAGGAAGCTTAGTTTTTGTGCAGTAAAAATCTTTCTTTTTTTTAATAAGAAAATTAAGTTTCAGGAACTTTTCAAGGTCATACAGATAGTTTATCAGTTCAAGTCTAATTAGGAGACAGAAACCACATAATTTTTTTAACCAAGTATATGTATATAAAGACTGATACATAGGTAGTGAAGAACTGAAGAATAAAAAAGAGAGCAAGCTATCACAGAGGTGGTAAATGCAGGGCACAGCTTTTACTCCTGGGGAAGAGAAAAGGCTGAAATTATTGAAATTAGAAGCTTTAAGAAAGGATTCTGCAAAGCTGAAATTCAGACTGGTAAATAGAGGATGCCACTCTCTCTATGCTGATGTCTCTGAGCTCTGAAGAGAGACCACATAGACCTGTTAGCCTGATTGTTTGGCTTTTGCTGATGTTTCTAAGGGGGTACAGTGAGGCTAGTTCCGCAAATTATTGAAAATACTTCAAGCCGAATTCAACTGCTGCTAACTGGAATGAATTGTCGCTGCCAAAGTGAAGACACATTGCTAGGATAATACTGACCGAAGGAGGGAGCAAACAGGAAGAAACAAGTTCTCTCCACTCCTTCTAATCTTCTGTTTTCCCTCTAGTGCCTCCTGTTGGCAGAGCCATGACAGGGAGCCAAGTGGAAAACAGAAAATGTTTGGCAGTTCCAGCTCCATCATTACACACTACTAAATAGTGGGGTTGGAAGCAGAGATGCTTTACTAATTGGCACAAATAGTTAGTGAAAATGCCAGATATACCACCAAACCAAATAGAATAACTCTAATGGAAGATGTTGGAAGTGGCAGATAGAAAGTATATCTCCAAGTTCAATTAATTTCTCTGTCTCATTTTTTGCGTGTGATGAATTACGCAGAATTTTTCATTGCTCTACCAATGGGCTTCTCTTCTTGCACATAATTTATAACTTAGTTCACACCTTGACTTCTTCTCATTTGGCCTATTCCCAGTGTCACGGAAAGTTTCAAAACCACATTTTAGTCTCTCATCCTATGATCATTTTAAAAATCAAGAGGAAAATTCCTGGAAGCAAGAACTGCAACTTTAAGTGGGTCTTACTCTAGTTGGAAGAGATTAGACTTGGATGCAGACCACCACTCAAAAGTCTATGCTCGAGGAAAAATCATCTGCTCTCAGAAATTCTTCATTCAAGATCTTCTCTTCAGCTTTGAAAATTTACATCGTTCCTCTCAATTCTCTCACTATGATCTTCCTCTAGTACCACTCACTTTGTCTGGTTCCTATGCTTTTGTGTACCAGTTCAATCTGCTGGCACTGAAGACATTGACCTCCTCTCCACCCCTTCACAAAGATTTCCATGGTAGTAAATGATCTGTAACCAGCTGATTCATGACATACTACACATAGTTGCCATTATCCAGTAATTTTGGTTAGGTTACATTTTAGTAATAACTTGTTACCCTAATCTCTTATCTCTGCTTTAAGATTTTTCCAATATATATGTCATAGGAAGACAGAAAAGTAGTGATTAAGGGTATGGCTTTAGTGCTATTATGCCTGACTTTGAATCTTAGTTTGGCTACATACTTATTACTAGACCTTTGAACAAGTCTCTGTGCTTAGATGTATTTATCTATAAAATTCTCACCTCATGGGTTCTCTGTGAAGAATAAATGAGTTAATATATGTCAAGTGCTTAGAATGCTGACCAGCATGTGATTAACACTTAAGAAATATTAGTTCTTTTACTAGTACCAGAATTATCTTCCAAATTCAAGTGAGTCAACTTTCTTGGCTTTATCATTTACTAGCTTATCTGACTTTGTAAAAATTATTTAATTTTATTGAGAATTACTTACCATACATTCTAGAATGTTGCCTGAAATGAAGATAATATTTTACTTATACGATTGTTATTAGGATTAAATGATAGTGCACAGGAGAGAAGTTAATATACTTGAGCCAGAAATGAGATTCAGATAGACGTGATCATAGCATTGCTATGTGCTTCAAACAGACCAACCTCTTAAATATAGCAGAATCTTCTAGCATTTTAAAAAATATCATAGATTGTTATAGATAAGTTTACTGAAATGTTGATCAGCCACAAGTTTTAATTTGGGTCCAGGAACACAATGTGAAAGAACATGAACTTATCCGTATCGACGGACCTATGTGAAGAACAAGAGTTGTTCAATGAATCCAGATGAAGGTAGAGGGTAGGGAGCCCATAACACAGGAGAGATATCTAAAAGAGAGGGCCAGACTGAGCAGCAGGGTACAGAATAATTACAGCTGACATGTAAGGGGTGCACTTGGCTACTCTAGCCCAGGATCTACCTGGGAGCTTTTCTCCTCCCATTCTCAGTTTTTCTTTAGTCTGAGAAATAAATAATTTCAGTATTGGGACCTAATATCTCTGCTGTGGGAAGACCTTCCAAAGGACCAATCACAAGAAGTAGGAAGGGCTTTCCTGGTGGTTAGAAGGAAGCAGACCAGGGACCTACGTAGCAAAGAGTAAGATGGTATGAAAGTAATTATATTTGCAATAAGACCATCAAAAATTGCCTAGGATTAACATACGACAGCATCTCTGGAGATTCTCAGAATTATCAGGGAAAAGAATCCTGGAAAACTATTCAATTTTTCTGCGAAGATGGTATCCTTGGTCATTACTTTCAAAATTATATATTTGCACTAACCAGTAGTAAATCCTGCAATGTATCCACTTTGCATAGTAAAACCTTGCACACTACTTGCCATTTGGCAAGTAACCAATATCCCTCACTCCAAAAAGAGTCATAATAGTCATGAATTTCCATTCAAAATGGTGGATATGGTGGATTTCCTATTTGTATTCCTTCATTAACATGGTTTCCTTGTTTCTAGAATATCTCCACTCAACATCGCACAAATATTTAGTATAAGTGCAATTTTCAGGTCAAGAGAAGGCCCACTCTTTGAGACCCACTTCAATTCCACTATTTTCTATACCTTTGCTGCTCAAAGTTTGGTCCATATATCAGCAACATCAGCATTACTTTGGAGCTTGTTGGAAATGCACATTCTAGGCTCCACAGCAGATCTAATGAAACAGAATCTGTGTTTTACTATGGTCTCCAAGTGATTGACATCATTATTCTTTGAGAAGCCTGAATGCCTCCCCAAATCTACACAGGTCTTATACACCCTGGTAAATTGAGACTTCCTTGAGATGAGCCTATGTATCATTGCAAATTCCACTGCTTGTTGCTTTATAGATGGAAGGTATTTAATAATGCCTGTTAAATTGTGTTTGGGATATCTGAGTCACCTGTGTAATAAGCTAGTCATTTGTAGGTTCTTTTATAAACTAGATTATTATTGTCTATAAACAGTAATATTACAGATCAAATGCTGTGATCAGAAAACTAAAGAAAAAAATAAAGAACAGAGACTGTCGGTCTTCTTGCCTTCCCTTTCCAATAACAAAATTTTATATGCTTGCCTTCTAGAAAAAATACCTGCACCTTATTTTTCCAACAAAGAGAAATCAAAGACTAATAGATGTTCTCCATGTTATTCTTCTCAGTCCAGACTAGATTCACTAAATAGTATATTCGACATTTGATTACAATTTGAATATGTGAAAATTGTATTTCAAAGGGAAATCAGAGTGTACATTTTACTTGTAAAGGATTTTTTTTCACTTTTTATTTGTATTCTTAGAGTATTATTTTCTTACTAGCTCAGTATTGCCCACGTTTTCTTTTAACGTATGTTCATTCTTCATTTGGGAAAATAAGTATCACTGGAATGCAAAAAGAGAAGCACAGCACTCCTTGTATTGTTTTACTAAGAAATCTTTTGAAATTTCCACTGAAATGATCTGTCTTGAAAGTTCTGATTACTATCTTAACTGCTCCAAAGTAGAAAAATTTGAATTATTTCTCTCAAAAGTGTTCAGCTCTCACTCCTTCCCATACAATAAACATATCAGTGAGAGTTCTTAGACTGTATTATTCTGAGAAGCAAATGGGACTTTATCTGACTGACACAACATATAATAGTTCTAATGTGACATTTCACTGTCTGTATGAGTTCCTGAAATCTTGTGTTCACAACAGAAAAGCTTTACAGTTAAAGGAAAATTTTAATAGGTTTCTCTTGACACCATGAGTATTTTACAAGCCTATTCTCTGATTATACTGTATTCATTTTAATCTTATTACTGCTGTACAAAACAAAAGAAATAGGCATTAACACTTCAAAATACTATTCATTTTATATTCTATGAAAGACAAGCTTACATAAAGATTTCTATAAAATTTTCAGGCACTAAAACGTGCTTTCATGAAATGTGGAATTAAAACAAAAAGCACTTTCATTTTAAGGAAGAGAAGATAATAAGCTATGTTATCATAAGGAAAGCAATTCACTTCTGATCTGCATAGAAAATATACATTTATTTATTCACATGATATTATAACAGGCTAAGATGGGCTAGCATTGTGATTCCCACAAGGCACATATTTATGAATCAATGTGCCCTCATGAGGCTTATATTCTAACAAATACCGAAACAATAAACTAATGAAGAACAAAGACCATATAATTAAACGACGATAAAGAAATGAAGTAAAGGACCAAGGGTAATTAAGTGAAAATAGAGTAGTTAGAGAAGAATTTTCAGAGGAGGTTGCATATAAGTTGAGAGCAGAGAGCTTGAGGTGGGGATTGTTGATATTTTTAAAAAACTGAAAGAAAGTTGACCTATGTTGTGAAAAATAATCATATGAGTTGATTTAAAAAGTGAGCCACGGGCTAGATTATTCGGGGCTTTGCTGACCATGGAAGTTCGAATTTCATCTAAAATATGATTGGCAGCTATCAAAGAAGTTTAAGCAGGGGAGTCAAATTGTTAAATTTATCATTAAAAAATATTTTCCTAGGTACTAAATGGATATTAGATTGGGTAGAGCAAAAAAAATAAATAAATAAATAACGGAGAGCAAATAAAATGATATTGAACCTGCTAATGCAAGAGAAAATTTCGGCTTGGACCAAGGTTTTGGTAGTATTGATAGAGAAGAACAGCTGAGTAAAACATACATTTTAATGAAAAGATCTTTAGACTTCCTGGTTGATTAGATAGGGAAAGTAAATTAGCTTTAGTGAATGTGATCACCAAATTGGCCTCTTCTTTACCTTATAATATGTCATAGTTTGGGCATGGAATTGTCTTTAATAAAGTACAAACTTTCTCTATTTGCTATTTGACTTTTTGAATTTTAGCCATTTATTGTTTTTAGATGCAAGCAATAGAATGTGACCCTATTGAAGCAAACAAGGAATTAATCAGAAAGATAAAAGGGATCTTACAAATGCAAAGATCAGATTAACAAACTGAGCTTGGAAGACTCCTGGAAGTTCCAGAAATTATTAGAGTAGGATCCCACACTCATCAAGTTACCATGGTTAGAATAAAACCTGATCACTTTTTCTATATTTGTATTATTTGCCCAAAATTCATTGTTCCAAAATTCATTATTCCTTTGCACTATTGGAGTTGTATGGGAAAGGACTTGTCAAAAAACCTGTCCAGGACCTTTTCAACTGCACGGTGAGATCCAATATACACCTTAAATTACAGTCAAACTATCACTGCATGAAACACGGAAGAAATAATTTCCCAAAAGAAGGTGAATGCTGGGAAATCACAAACCTAAAAATATCCATGAAAAAAATAGAGTACTTTATCTTCCAGTTTTTATTGATAGGCTATATGTATTTGTTCTTCAATGTTGGCCTTAAAGATATTTATTTTATTTCATTCATTGAATGGAATTTAGAAGAAAAAATATTCCATAAACAGTAACATGGAATGATTCAGGGTACATTGAAGAAAGTGCTTTATTTAGTTGATAAATTTACCTGCAAGACATGGGAATATCTTCCTCTAGCTTTTACATATGACCAGTGTTTACAGATATGGGTGGCTATTAATGGTTGTTCAGTAATTCCCCTCTTTATTAGGGAGTTAAGTTCTTAAATCACTTTTATTTTGCTCCATTTATCACATATCTGTCTGATCAGTCCAATTCCTATATTAAAAACAATAATGAAACTACACGTCCCTTTGAGTTTTTCCATTACCAGTTAAATTTTACATTGTTTTTGCAAATATTAAGAAAATTATATTGTTATATGAGAAATTAATAAACAAAGACAAAGAAATAGGCATCACTTCACTGCTATACCTGCTTTTAAGGATATGCCCAGAACAATTTGGAAGTCAGCATCAAATAAAACTAAACTGCTTGGTTACTTATCAAAAAATAAACCCATCAACATCATTTTTTTCTTCTTCTTACTATGTGGAAAATCAAAGCGCATGTTCCTTCAGCTGGATGTCCTGGAGGGGGCTTATTAAGTAGTATTTTTGTCCCTTAAGAGACTTAAATCAAATCTGGTAATTTAATCATAGCACATAATAATTAGATAAATTTGTAGACATACTCTGGAAGAGCAACACTACAAAAACAGTATTGTTAAGGCAGTGTTGCGTAGTGGTTAAAAGCTTTGGCTTTGGATTCAGATATAGGTTTGGAGCCTACTTCTTCCATTTATTATTTGTATGACCTTAAATTAATTATTTCATCATAATTAATCATAAATAAGTCATACTTTTTGTAAATAAAATAAAAATACCCAGAAGTGCTTTTTAGTAATCAAATTTATTGATTGATACATTTTGAAGTACCCAATAATTGTGCATGATGATGATGTGATGATGATGATGATGATAGTATAAAGAAGTATGGGAAGGACTAGAAAAAAAAAAAAAACTCTGCTGTGATATTACCACTGCTACAAGGACAATATGTGAACTAAAGCAAAGAAAAGCAGCAGAAATTCAAGGAGACTCACAGATCACAGTAACATCCTTTCTCAGAAAATTCTTGGGCTTGTCAGTTAGTGACTGAACTTTAATATTACTTGACAAAGTTCATTTTATTCTATCATATTAACCTTCTTCCTCCAGTCAAAATTATTGAGGCAGGTGGTAGGATTGCTGGCCATGGGAAGCTATCAGCACAGCATTGGACTGTTAGTTACTAAAGGAATCTGAGGAGAATACACAAGTGGTGATTTTTTTCCCCCTGGTGAATTTAACAGCATGAAATCTCAGATAGTCTATCCTGCCATATCCAACTTCTTTAAAAAATAAAATAATATAAAATTGTAGACTGCTTGTTTTAATGAGAGTGCAGAATGCTGTTCACATCCTAGAGTAATCCTTTTCAGGCAGAAATACTGGGTATAATTTTCTACATAAATGGAAAAAAGTAATCTTATCGCCAGTATATTCCTCTTCTGTGTTATGCAGGTTTAGCCAGACTAAAGCTGTGGAGAGAAAATTCTCCACTCGGATGAGAAGCAAAGATGAGAAGAGGTATTGCAGTGGTGATGGAAAAGCTTTATATAATGAGACAAATCTCAGCACCTCTGGGAACTCATTCGGTATGGAAACCATTTCATGTTTCTTTCATTATGGGAATGATACACTGTCTATTAAAAGTACAGAAGTGAGATTGTCCAGACAGTTATTTTAATAGGGTGACTTGCTTTGGATCGTCATTTGATTTTTTAAACAACAGCATGTAAGCCTATTTTTCTATAGCACCATGCTTCAAACAAGTCCAATCTTTCATAGTATGGTGGAGTTAGCACCTCTTATTATATAAACTTGTCAGGGCATTACAACATAAACAACACATTCTGCCCAGCTGCAAAACACTTATTCTAGGAGTCCATTTAGTTTCATAAACTTTTTCTAAGTCTCTGACACCTTAAACAAACTATGACAGGCATTTATATTGTGTTCCAAACAAGAGGAATAACTCACTATATAAAATGTATCTATAGACTACCAACAAAAGAAAGAGATATGAGTAAAATAAATCTCTTGTGGAAAAAATATTAGACATATTAATAATTCCTAGGAAAATATTCACTTTTCTTTTTCTGTCATCAAAAAAGGACATGACAAAGGATAAAATTTAGCTCAGGCTCAGAAATCTCTTTCACCTTTGGTTTACATAATTGTTTTCTTACTGGTAAAACTAGAGTTTCTTTTTGGTGGTGGTGTGGTTATGATATGTTTTCCTATGCTGATTCATTTGATACGATACTATTTAAATACAGATATCATAAGGGTAAATACATATACCTATTCTGTAACTGGAAACATGGACATAAAAATGTGTATCTGCCAGAAATCACAGGTAGCTTTCTCCCACCTAATATGTGTGTGTGTGCACACATGCGTGTGTGTGTGTGTGTGTGTGTGGGTGGGTGTATAAAATAGTAAATAAAATAATGAAGTAAGACAGACTGTTCTGGGCTTACATATCTATTTTCTATAGAGTAATTACTGTTCCCTAAACTGAGCTTCCTAACTGAAACGTGCCCTAAGGCAATTCTGCACTATAGCACTGTGGTTTACAGAACTGATCCCAATTTCTTCCATCCATACCATTTAGAAGTCTCCCCAAGTATTGACAAGAATGAGCTACAGTCATTCACAGACGAGAGCAAGCTTATATGAAGAGAGACAAGTATCCTTTCAAGGGACTAAGATTTGAAATATTGATATAGTCACATTAATTGAATTTTTGCCCTGAGAAGTGATTACAAAAATGTTGCTCCAATATTAATTTGTATCTGCTTTGGATAGGATTAACATTAATTTCTTCGGCAGTCCCCATTACTCTTTTATTATTCATTAGCATCTCTCTTTGCATGTGTAAGAGACCTTGATGAAGCATGTTTATTCATAGACTAACCTTTTTAAATAATTCTAACAGCTCTCTAACAGTAACCTTCCTGGCATGCTGAATATCTTGTCTTTGTTTCATTATTCAATGCTTGCACTCTATCCTCCACTTGAGATGCTGAACATGAATCATACTCCTCTTCCTATTGCTCTCTTCCTCCCACTAAAATGTCCTCTGCAGCCTGTTCCCACAGGAGAGCTCTGTTCACAAAATACTGCAGCAAAATTGTCTCTTGGTTGGATCGGGAACAGTATAATTTCCACAGATCTGGAGTGCAATTATTGATTTTTTTTTGTAGCTCATTAAATATTTGTTACCATATTTTAGCTCATTGTTCATTTACCTTTTGTTAGAATATTTGAGTTTGTCTTTGATGAAAGCTCTGGAGGTGACATTTTATCTTTTCTTTGTGTATGTAAGCTCTTGAGCTTATTTTTCAGAGCAGATAAAATGGACAAAGCTATGAAAATGAGAGTGGGAAAACTAGAAGAAGAAAAGTGGAATCAGTAAAGTAATTATATTTTTCTCCAAGGTGTGATATCATTGTCTTTATTTGAGCCTCGTAAGGCTGTATAAATACTTGAAAATGAGCAAATAAAACTTTTCATTTCAATTATAGGCTCAGTAATAGACACCTTAAAATAAAACCTAAAACAATATCTCACATAAAAATCATAGGTTTTTATTCTTTTCTTGAATTGGTCAAAATATTTTACAAAAATACATATTAGGATTTTTCTGACTGTAAGCCTTATTTTTATGACATTGAGGGAATACTATGTATAGAATTTGTCCAGGAAGATAAACTTCTCTAGCAATAGTAAAAGAATAATTATTTTACTATATTTTACTATGTTTGAGGAAGAATTACATATTTTCCTACAGTCACTCAAACAGATCTTTCTCCCATAGCTTCTTATACTTTGTCATAAAACAGAAATTTAGAAAAAAAATCAATTCAGTAGAATTGGCAAACAGCCTAACAGTTGGCATTTAACAGATCATAGAAATTATGTAATATTATTTTTACCATTTCTTCATAAACACAATAAATATAAATCTAATTTTAAAACATTTCACTTTTTAGGTTCTAATATGTTTGGATTACATTGGGTAATTTATTATTATTATTAATTGTTTGTTTTATTAGCTTTTTCGTTTTCATGTTAAGGACTGAAACCTCTACTGCCAAGCTCCTTCAGCAAGGGTCATGCATGTCAAACAGGATTTCATTTTACCAAACCTATTGCAGTCCAAGGGAAGTCTCCTAACAAAAACTAACCAAGGCTATAGTGAACAAAAATTTCTAGGTTTGACAAAACATTCCAAATCAAATAGTGTGAGCATTCTTTATAATTTGTTACAGCAAAATTTAATTCAAATTAATTAAATCTATTATTGACTTCACTTCAGTTACAGGATGTTATAGATTACAACCTAAACGACATCTGCTGTAACATACAAATCAAGAAAATGAACTTCTGCAAAGTGAACTGTAGTAGATCTAGAAATACATTGAACTGAGCCATGTGCATATGGCAGAACAGAGTAAAACCAATAAAGAAAATGTCACCCCTTTATTAGAAAGAGACAAAAGGCTTCCATCTAATGACCCTGGTGAGGTAGAAGCTCACAAATTTGATGTTTTCCTTCGACAGAAACAAGGCCATGGGGCACTGAACATATCAAGGAGTTTCCTTTGTAAAAGACAGGAGAAAATCCCAATTAAATGAAGAGACTTTAAATGTCAAGGATGAATTCAAATTCTAAAATTCCACATGATTTAAGTAACTGAATAAAGAAGTCAATGGCCAAAAATCAATAAGGGATATTCTCATTGTCTGGCTAACTAGAAGCAAAAGGAAAAAAATAATACCTGAGATATTTTAGATCTCTGTTATAATCCAATAGGTTTAAACAGTTTAAAGCAAAAGCTTCCTGTCATGAGAAGAAATCTAGATAAATATTTGGTATGTAAAGCTAATAGAAAGGAACTCAGGTTAGGAGAGTGAAAACATGAGCAGCTCCTTCCCCTCTGTTCCCCTTTGGGCACCTTTGAGATCCCTACCTGAGGTTCTAGCTCAATGAGAGAAAATTTGAAGCCACTCATAGAAAGTCTTCCAGACATAGGAAAGCTCAATTCCAGTTGAGGGTTCCTCCATGAAAGAGTGGTTCTATTCTAAAAAAGAACTTGGTTATTTATTAAAACAAGAATTAGGTAATTTCTTCATTTTATTATTTACTGCACTTTTAGGATCTGAATAAGACATGTATATTGCAGGTAGGTAAAACTACAGATAAATTGGAAAAAAAACAACAAAATTAAATGCTTCCTATTCCCATCAATAACAGGAAGCTAATTATTTAATAATCTTCCAGATATTTTAGTTTTTATGTCTCATTGAAATGTTTTTATCAATATAAATGTGATCATGCTTAGAAGATATTAACATCTATCTATATCTATAACTAATCTATGTCTATATCTATAGATACAGACATATAGATGTATCTTCTCTCTATATAGAGAGAAGAGTCAGTGCTTACTTTCCTTGATTCCATGATAACTTTTGCCTAAATACATACATTTTTATATACTATATAGATATAAAAAAT